>NC_083620.1:27141003-27303503 GCF_963584025.1 Labrus mixtus
GTCTTTCTCTGCCTTTGCTCTTCGAGGGATGACAGTGAACCTTCTTGTGTGTTGCTCAACCTGCTCGTATACCACCGTCAACCTCTCAGTCTGTGGGGGCTCGGGTCCCTGAAGGTCACGTCTCTGAGGAAGTTAAGGGTTTGCCTGAAGGATGAGGCCCTGGGTCCGCTCCAACAGGTCCAGATCTGTCCAGGTGAGACTTAATGTTCCTAATGTTTAACTTTGTTAAACTACAAACAAACACTAATAAATCAATGAATAATAAACATCATCCAATTCATAGATAAATAAGAAACATGTGAATGCTCAGGGAATGCTCTTAAGTTGTGTTGAGGTGTTGTATATTCATATATAAATAAAATGTTTAACTAATAAAGGTTTATAATGGGACTTTCTTTAACTTTTGTACTAATTATTTTAAGGAGAAACAAATGCAAGCTGTTTGACAGAGACAGACAACTAGCTGTTGTACATTTTATACATATTATAATATACAGTTATGACCAAACCTAATGAGGTTAAGCTGCTTAACAATACTGTACTAAAGGATTTTGGTTGTGTTGTACAGCAGTGTGAATAATTTACAAGTACTTTAATATATGATGTTGTGTTCATGGGTTTGTCATTGCCTTAAACTCTGCTTCAGACCTTACAAATGTGCCTCTCTTTATGAGTCCTTCCTGGTTTCTCCCCTGTGGATCGGCTGATTAAGGAAAAATGTCATCACAGAATAATGACAAAATAAGTTTCACTGTAGTATCTGAGTTTAAAAACACACACAGAGACATATGTGATATAGGTAGCATTAGATTTCTTGTCCAATATTGTGATGATTAAACAGGATATGAGGCATGTCTGGTGCTTGTTGCACATGTTTGGCTGTGATTGAGGCCTGAAGGATAAACAACTCTCTCTTTTGCAATATGTGGGATGTGAGGTTGTCTTTTTTTAATTTTCAATGAATCCCCTTGACGACAATGTCAAGATGTAACTGTTTGCTTTACTGATAATGGATTTATAACTTTACAAATAATTGGTGTTTGTAAATTGAATTTTGTGAAGGCCATGAAAGCCAAGTGAGAGAAAACATTGATCAATGTCTAAGCCTGTTAAAATCTCTTTCCAGTTTGACTTAAGGTGAAAAGTGTTTCCAGGATAATCATCTTTAAGTTACCTTGATTTGTTCTCTTCTGATATGGATGTAAGAGAAATAAAGTTAAGCCAGGTGAAGAAAAAAAGGTTTCATTAATGATTTTTTAGTAACAAAAGAAAGTTTTAGCAGCAGTAATTTTGTTATGTTTTTGTCATACTTAGTTCAGCCACTAGAGGCTTCAGTGCTCCACTACCTCATGATATAAATAAGACTCAACAGCGCTTGTGGGTTTTTTCCTACAGGGACAAAATGAGGTATTTTACTTTTCTATCATGTCTTTCAACTGAAAAAAAAAACAGGGGCCTTATTCATATCATGGGGTAGTGGTGCAACTGAGCCAATTAACCAAAGCTCTTTTGTAGCCAGTTTTCCTCGTTTCAAAGTAACAATCATGAGAAAAAGACAAGTTAGATTACGAAGAAAATGAATCATCAGAATATTTGTTTAAAACTAGGAATTCAGAGATTCTATGGTTGAACTGCATAATACAATTATAATTAAAGCTGAAGTGCAATCCAAAGCCACACTGACAGGTTATCTGTTTTTGAAACTACAAATGGATCAATATCATGCTGCAAAGCATGTGTTTGGTTGGATTATATAAGCAGATGGTGGAGACAGTTACTGTCCAGAATTGATTGAACTTGTTGACATTTGGAGTTGTGCCTTGATGGGGACAGTTTCACTCATCGGCAGGGGTGGCTGTGGCTTAGTGGGAGAGTCGGTCGTCTTGAACCAAGCTCCTGCAGCTAAACATTTGATGTGTCCCTATAGGCAAGACATGTAACCCCAAGTTGCTCCCGCTGCTTCGTCTGCAGCATGTGTATGTGTGTGAATGGGATTAGTTTATAGTGATGGACACTTTACAAAGTAGTTTCTCCAATCAGTGTGTGAATGGTTGTGAATGGGTAGGTGTGACCTGCGGTATAAAGGAGTAGTCAGAAGACTAGAAAAGCTCTATACAAGCTCAAGTGCAACCTCATTGACCATTTACAGATTGCTTTGTCATCCTGGAGTGTTGATGTATGTTGGTATAGTTGCTATGAAAATAATTATTTTATTATTCTTGACTGTTGTTGTGAATACAAAAAAAATACATTTACGCCACCAGAGGGCGAGATTGGTATGATAGGAGACAGAAATATGGTGTATTGATATTCAAGCGGAACAATTAAAGATATTTTTTACATAAACATATATAAAACCACTAATTTCTGTTGGTTTAAATCTCAAACCATCGACAAAAATAAACATTTATTTCGTTAGCTCTGACTTTTATTCATATTCCGAGTTTCGATTTCCGGCTCTCGCAAAACGGATTTTATGATGAGTTCGTGAAGGCGGCATGAGAGCAGGGGGGAGAGAAAAGTGTGCGTGTCTGCGCATGCGCGAGCAGAGACACAGCAGCCCTGCCTTTTATGATCGCTGACGTCCCTCTCTCCCTGCCTCCCCTCTCCGTCTCTCTCTTGTCACTGTGTGTTTCGGGAGGTGGTGCGGTGTGGTCGGGGGGTGTCCCGGTTTTCTTTCATCGTCTTCGCCGAGAAGAAAACGTTATGTTTTGGAAACACAGGACACTTCTTCTTCGCTTTCTGTAACGCCGGAGACCGTTGAATTCACCGCCGGAGCCATGGCAACGAGACCGAGTAAGAAGAGCTAAAGGGCGGACTGGACTGAGAGACTGAACATCCGCCGCTTTCTTTTTCATTAATCCGCATTTTGCCATTCATTTAAACCCCCCCCCCAAGGCTTCGTGCCACTTTTTTTTTTAAGGCAGTCCCTGTTTCTGTTTTTCCTCTGGAGCCACCGGCTTGACGTTTGCCACCAAGAAAATCACATTAGGAAGCTAACAGGAAAACAGTCCCCCCCCCTCCTCCTCCTCCTCCTCCTCCTCTTCCTCTTCTCCCAACTGAACCCGCGGTGGTCGAAGAAGGGACACAGCCTGAGAGACCACCTCTTGTGTTTCCCCCTTTTTTAAAAAAAACCCTCATATATTGCCTCAATGGTGGTGTTTCCGATGCAGCTGGAAGTGAAGCCATCGGGATTGTTTCCTTTATGATCCGGTCCTTGCGCACCGACATGGTACGATAACGTCTGAGGGCAGGATCAGGGGGGTGAAAGTGAGAAGACAAGTGGGGGTTGTTTTTCCCCTTCAGATGAGGCGGGGTTGGTACCACCACCATCAACACCACCAACACCATCAACACCAACACCACCAGCAGCAGCAGACAGACATGAGGTGGATGTAACCACTTTGTATTTGAACGCATCATTTTAAGCTGGATCACCGTCTTGTGGTGATCTGTGCTGCCTTCAAGTACCGTGACAAAGATGATTGTATGAGAGGTGAAGTTGTTTTTTCCCCCCCTCCTCCTCCTCCTCCTTCCTGATACAGAGCCTGGTGTGACTGACACTTTTGGCTAACCTGGGCTGTGTGTTTTTATAACCCAGTGTGAACAGAACCCCCCCCCCCCCACCCCCCTCTCAGTTCTTTATTTCCTGTTGGACGACAAGACGAACTCAGGGACGGAAAATGTCTTTACGCACGGCACTGCCTGGGAACGAGCGGACCGCGGACCATGTAAGTAGATGATTCAAACACAGCAGGGCGTCTGTTTGTCACCTTCAGCATGCAGGAGGAATAGGTTCCATTATGCTTTAAAAAAAAAAAAAAACACCATGACAGCTCCCCGAACCCTCAGGCCATGAGATTAGTGTGCCATGTGCAAAGAGCAGAGCAGCTGCAATCAAGCTAATCTCCCCTATAGCTCATTTGGGACGGGTTGCAATTGGACACACAGACTGGACTGGATAGAGATGTAGGAGAGAGAGAGGGAAATGGGTGCAGAGTGTATGGGTGTCATTGATTTTAAATTAAATAATTGCACACATTTCTTCAATCAATCCCACTTTTCACCTCCACCCTCGTTCACCCACCGGTGTCTTCAGTGCGCATGTTTTGTTTGACTTCTCCAGCTGATCAATAATAAATGCATCTGATGCAAGGCCACCCAGCCCTCTCCACACCCACCCAGCCTGCCCTGCACCCATCCCATCCCTCCACTTCACCCTCCCTTTTTTTTCTTTCTGTGCATGTCCAGTCCATCTCACCTTCATGATTTTTGGCCCCACTCCTTTTTCAAACCTTGTCTGCCCCCCCTTCACCCAATCTGGTTCAGTTTCCCCCCCTTCAATGAAACTGTGAAAGGCGGTTTAGTGGGCAGCATTATGTTGCAAAATCTGCTGTGTCAGGCTAGCCTGGTTTGATGTTTTTCTGTCTGTGGCAGCGTCTGGGTTTGGGGCAGACAGAGACAGGACATTGAGTTGAATGCTTTTTGAAACAAACATTATTATTATTTTGATAACTGCTTGTAAGAAGCAGATTGTTAGCCAATGTCTAAAATCTCATCATCACATTTTGGCATCACTATGACTGTACTGATCCCCACCTTTATTTCAAGGGCACCTAGCTTACACCACCTAGCTGCCTGAGATGTCACTTAATTCTTATTATTTGAGCTGTCCAGATGTACTTCATTTATCATCACCAGCCAGCAGCTGACACAATACAGACTTATTTCCAAATGATCTGTCCTAAGTACCATATTCCCTGTCATGTTTATTGTTTCTGTCATGTCTCTTGTGATGGCTTTCACATGAACATTAACTCAGGGACATTTTTACTGCATGTTGAGTCCGAGCTGTGGATGTGTGAGAGTGCTACCACCTCGCCTCTCTAACCCTGACGACGTGTGACTTTGACCATGCTCCTGACTCACTGCGGATTCTCACAGCCAGGTGTTTATTGCCTGTAGTCCTTGTCCTGCCCCAGACACACTGACAGAGGTGGCAGAATCCACCACAAGATATTTTGATGTCTTGATGCCTCGTGTTTGATTTAGACCGTTTTTTTCCAGACCACACCTAAATGTAAGCACTTCAAAAAGTGTTGCTTCATATACAGAGTCAATTTATTCCAAATTATAATCGACATAAAGAACATCAGGAAACTCCGCCTTAAATGTTTTTGTTATTAATTATTTATTGATGTGCTTCTATGTGGATGCAGAAACATTTGCCCAGCTTGGACTCTTAAGACAATTTCCCCCAGGGGACATTAAAGCGTTTTATCTCATAGCATTATCCTTAAGTAAAGGTTTTCAATGAATGCTGGATTCAGTTTCAGTTTTGGCTCTGACCTTTGCTTCTCGTTGAGGGCAGGTATGGAGAAATTTGAATTGTTTCTGTGATAGCTGGATGACTGTGTGTGTGTGTGGTCATTTTAGTTAGCAGTCATGTAAACACTTGTTCTAGTAACCATCAGTGGAAAGTCCCACTTCCATGACCTCAGCAGTTTGGAGTTTTTTGTCTCATTCACATGATGTACACTTTTATGGTTAGCTGCCCTTTTACTATGTTAGATTGTGGAAAAGAAAGCTGGAAGTGGAGGAATGTTTTTCTGAAAGCAGTGGAAGGAATGAACTATGAGGCGGTGAGCCGGACAGCAGAGTGATCGCAGAGCATGCTCAGTCACAAGCCGCTCTTGTTAGCAACCTCACCATGGCAACTACAGGGGGTCCTTTATACCCACAGTTATCTTTTCCACCTAAATACCCCTCAAGTGCCCCTAGACGTCTTATCAAACACTCATTCACTCATTACTTGCTCTTACAGTATATCAGCAAAACAGTGGATCCAGTTTCACATTGTCTCTGTTATGATGTTTCCCCTGAACTTCTGATTAAAAACTTTACTCTCCTGTTGTTTACATTTGGTATTTGTGACTTTGAGCTCGATGTTGAATATCATTACCTATACTGTTTGCTGGTTTTATAGTGGTTCGGAGCTGTAGAGGTCAGGAGAAAGACAACAAGACAGAAGTACATTGAAATGGTCACATTTATGATTTTTACATTTCCCATTTTCTTTTCATTCATCATTTTATCACAGCACACATGAAACGACAGCCAGTGATTTCAGCATCCACAATTTTGCATGTACTCTGCATTGCATCACCTGTGCTCAGTGTGACGCTGTGTTCTCTTCTTCTCTTCATTATGTCACTGTCTTTTACTTCTGGATCTCTAGTCTTAAGGACACATATCTTTTCTAATCCAGACAGCATCTGTGTCCTCCATCCTTCATCCCTTATCTTTCAACCACTGATCACTGAAATATATTTTTCTCTTGTTTTAGGTTCTGTCATTGAAATTTGTGTAGTCAGTCAGTGTGCTATTTGTCACATAGATGAGATTAAATACGTCTTAAAGAACAGATAAATAAGCTTTAAAGACTTTATGGATCAAGACATGACAGTTTGTTTAAAAGTATCAAACCTACAGAAAACCAAAGCAGTGTTGGTACTGTTCATGTTCATGGTCAACCTTGAATGACTGGATCACATGCTTCTCTGTAGATTGGGAAAGTTTTAGATCCTCTTTGTTTCAAACTCCTTTAGATTAACTGTAAACAGCTTTTATTGTTCCGCCTGTTTGTGACGCTTTCTTTTCACCTCAAAAAGCATTCGATGTTGTTTAACAACTTATTAGCTACACATTTGTTGTTGTCTTTCTGGCTTTTTAGATTTTCTAGCTAATAGGCAACGTAACCTTGGACTTTTTATTTTGGGGTTCTAGTTGCTTAGTCATTGGTGCATGCGGCCCATGTAGAGGGGCGATGATCCTCCGGGCAAGTGGCCCGGGTACGAGTCCGACCTGTGGCTCTTTTCCTGCATGAAATTCTTATCTCTCTCTCTCTCTCTCTCTCTCTCTCTCCTTAATTTCTAAAACTGCACACTGTCTTCTCTCTAGATAAAGGCATTAAAAGCCCCAATATATACCTTAAAAAAACTGACTTAGGATCTTATTTACCTACTTTTAATGTAGTAGCATTGATTGTTCTTGAGTAAAAAAATCTGCAGTGTATTCACACATTTAACCAGCTATTGTTTCTATACTGTTATCTTACAAGTTACAACATAATGTCACAAATCAACTTCAGATCTGTTTCCTCATTTCCACACTCAGACAGCTTTACATAACCTGATAAACATTATTCATTTAGCGGCTTTCAAGTGTTTGCATTAGAGCTGTTGTTCTTGTGTCCATTTTCTTTCCATCCTACAGTGGATAACTACCAAAGAACATGAAATACATCGTGTCTCGTTGTATTTCTCTTGCCTTTGTATTTCTAGTCTTGGGGGGGGGGGGGGTCCATTGTTTTGTCAAGGTTAGAAAAATGAGTAAAGTCAAGTGATGATGATGTCCTGTTGGCTGTCAGTGCATGACGTGTATTGTACTTGTGTTCAGGGTCATAATAGTAGACTACAGTTAAGGTAATGGTGAACCAGGGGGGTGATGAAGCTTTAAGTACAGAGCTGTAAAAGTCAATGAAGGTCCTTAAATATATAATAATGAGGTATGCATGAATTGTATGTCTTTGCTTTTTGTTCCTGTACTGTAGGAGTGGGCAGAAGTTTTGCTTGGGGCTTGTCATGAGGCTTTTATCTGTGTGTGTGTGTGTGTGTGTGTGTGTGTGTGTGTGTGTCTGTGTGTGTGTGTGAGAGAAAAAGACGTTAAATAGCAGTTGATGCATAGTTCTTGTGTGCACATGCACAAAAACGCTTGCATGTCTCTCCGTTTGCCACCCCAGGGCAGAGCAGGGCTTTGTGTTTCCTGGACAAGGGAAAGATTCACGAGCACGCTGTCCTGACTTGTTACCCAAAAGCTGGCACCCACCTCTGATGCCCCTGCTGGCACTCGTTTTACCTAGAGACACATCAGATACAGTCATAAACAGCTCCGGGGTTTTAATCATCTGGTCCACTGAGGCCAACTGAACCGTGCACGATTGGTATAAAATTAGGCGGGTTGATATAAGATGACCTATATTGGCCACAATGCCTCGCTGACGTGTGCTGTTTTCTTTTAAATCCACCAGCTTAAACCAACTGAAATGTGTTTTGGAGTTTTTGGGTGCAACAGCAGCCCAAAGGTCAGAGAAGTGGGCCAGTTACACTGAGACGTCCGGCTTTAATCCCCGAAGAGGTGATTGAGTTACCATCTGTTTGGCATTTACATTACTAGCATGGTACACATGAGCAGTGAATCTTTTTTTATTTCTTGGTAGCTCCATACCGTTCAGTGGTTGGCATTGGCAAACTGTCTGCATTGAGCAGATTCAGCTGCAAAAGTCTGAATGTGAAGCAGGTCAGTACTGGGAAAAGAGCTTAAGGGATTTGGCAGACCTTCCTGTAAATGGCTTGCTCAAGAGCACAGCAGTGGGAGGTTTTGGGAGAAATTAAGTTATTTACTTTCCCTGCTCAGATTAGTATTGCTAACATAAGTACCATCTTACTTTCTCTCTGTTGTGTTTTTGCATCACGCTTTTCAAATGACTAATTTGTCTCTGTGTCAACTGAGGCTTCTTCCTCTTTGGATTGTATAAAGAGAGGGTTTGAGCGTCTTGACTTTTTTCATTTGTGCAGACATTTTATTGATATTTATTAAGATGTTACAGCAAAAAAAGTAATAAACAAATTGTGTGTAAATACCTATTAGTCCTTAAGAAATCTATTTTAGACTTTAGTCTCTATTTTGTATGTAAAAAAGATGAAATGTTCAAATGAAATCAGCAGAGTATCATCAATATCAAACTTATTGTTTAAATTCATGTTAAGTATTTTTAAGCACATATTGCAAATATCATTGTTATGGCTTTCTCTCTGCACACTTTATGTTCCTGACATGGATTCTAGCTAAGAAGTTAGTGAGCGACCAGTGCTGAACAGGTGGTGTTTCTCATGATCAGGCTACCATGTAAAGAATGAAACTGTTCACAGAGCCCCCCCCCCGTTAACTGCCAACCACACACTCACACACAGACCCCTGCAGACAAACATATCATGCACACAATCAGAAAAAAAAACCCGAACAGGCAGCAGAGAATAAAGGGCCCTCAGTCGCTCACAGTCAGTGCACACAGTCGCTCTGTTGTTTTCAGCGTGTAATGGGGCTCTTCTGCTGTCGGCCTCTCAGGTGTCACCTTACCGAACATCTCCTCAGGCCTGCTGCACTTTAAGCCGTGCAGATACATTGTCTTCTCTTCCTGTTGTCTTAAGTATGTCTTCATCTTCAGTCTGCATCTATTTTTCTTTGTCTTTTCGGCTCTTCATGTATGGAGTTGTGAAGTAGCAGTCAGGAGAAATGTATAGCAAGTATTGTTTATCTGGTGGTTTAAAAAAGGACGTCTTCATCTCTCAGACATTTCTGTATTTTAATCCACAGATATTATATCTCTAAACTATATATAAATCTGTATGTCTGCATCTCCACACTATTTTATCCACAAGTGCAATCAACCTGTTTTCATGAATCACAGAACCGATGGACTCTTTGAATCGGCCGGCTGCTTCCACTGGTTCTGTCCAGTGTTGCAGATGGGAGATCTGTAACAGAACAAAGTGAAACACAACCTGTGATTTGGTCATTCGACTCTCCTCTCCCAGTTGAGTCTTTCTTTTTGGGGTTGAAATAACGATTTGGACATTTTTGCTTCGTAATGACAGAGCCTTTGTAAGTGCTGTCGTCTGCTTTGTCACAACTTCCTCTTAACAGTTCGCTCCTCACAGTTTCCTGTTGCAGGCCGGCTTTAATCCAAAAGACAAACACCAGCAAAACCTTGTTGGTAAACAAAACTCCACACTTACAAACAATACTTCTGAACTCAAAATAAGAAACACAGAAATGACTTGTGAGTAAGGAGATCTGCACTGATCTTTGATCCGCAACACAAAAGCAACCAATTTTTATTTTTATTACCAAGTAGGTCAGGGTTCATTCTGGGTCTGCTGAAGTGGCAGACTGAGTAACAAAGCCCCAATTTTATTTCTCTCCCTTTAGTCCAACCCTCTAGGTTTGCCCTCAACTTTCCTTTCAGTGTTGGTTCAAGGAACAAGGAACTCTTTCCTTAAGAAACGAGACACCGTTCATTACATCATATTTATTTAAGTTTCCTACTCTTGACATGTAAATAACCGTACTGTCAATTCCCAGATCCTTGTTTACACAACGTTCTATTGACATCTGTGGCAATTATTCTGGAATAATAATCCCTGTAGAATCTCAAATGCATGATAAACTAAGTCATGGAAACATTTTTATAACATTTGCAAAGATATTTGATTCCTTCTTTGCACATGTGGCCATGTTCAGTGTCACACTGCCTCAGTTTGCAAAGCCTTATGGGAGTCTGCATCTGAAAACACTCCCTCTGGAAGGCCATTCTTAGGCTCGATGACCGCGTTCCCTCAATCCCTGAAAGAAGGACACACTACCTAAGACGCAGTGTACAAAGCAGAGGGATAAAGCCAAGTGGGAGGATTGAGATTGGCTCAAAGACAGTGAAGATAATGTTAAGGGAGCAGTAGTACAGAGCTGTGTGTGCATAATGATTCATCATTTGACCCCGGTTAATGTTTAGAACAAAATAGGTTTTTCTGACTCAGAAATCAGATGACACTTTAAATCCATTCAAAGAGTAAAGGAGCTCTTAATTAGAAATTATGCATGATGCATCGCATTAGTGCAATCAGAAGATTGTACAGATTTTATGCAAACAGTAAAATAAAGGAATGTTGCCTTGCTTATAACTGGTTAGGATGTTATCATCAGAAATATCAGAAAAATACAAAAGAATGAGGAAGTAACAGTAACTTATGGCTGCTTGTACCCCTGTAAACTTGAATCATGTGTCACTTTGAATATGTGTGGACAGCAAAATGTAGCTCAGAGCATGCAGTGACACAGCGTTTAAGTAAACGGATCATTACCGAGAAAAGAACCACCAGTCTGTGCAGAGACGAAGAGAGAACCCGAAGTCTAGCCAAGAAGTGAGTCAGCTCTTTAATCCTCTGCTGTTGATCCTCACAGAATAAATCTGACCCTTTACTCAGCCTGCTCCGATGATCACAGTCCTGCAGTGAATGATATGCTGAGTAATGTGGCAGATCTTCAGAGGCTCGCAGGAAGCATCGTGTGTGTGTGTGTGTGTGTGTGTGTGTGTGTGTGTGTGTGTGTGTGTGTGTGTGTGTGTGTGTGTGTGTGTGTGTGTGTGTGTGTGTGTGTGTGTGTGTGTGTGTGTGTGTGTGTGTGTGTGTGTGTGTGTGTGTGTGTGTGTGTGTGTGTGTGTGTGTGTGTGTGTGTGTGTGTGTGTGTGTGTGTGTGTGTGTGTGTGTGTGTGTGTGTGTGTGTGTGTGTGTGTGTGTGTGTGTGTGGCACTGTCCAGTTTCAAGAATCTAGTTACACTTTGCATATTTGAGCCAGATAATGTCTGACAGTGGGAGGGAGGACTGCTTTAACCAACATGCTGATAGTTGTTCTCAGACTCATGTTGACATTTATGAGATGGAACTCCCCATGATTAAATACAAATGGCAGTTTTTATCTTCTTAAATCAATACTTTACATTAGGGTCCGAAATTGACACCCGCCAAGCGCCAAATGTGGGTAGATTTTCCGTTTGGAGAGGGCGGGTAAATGTTTTATCAAAAAGTAACTACTGCCTACATTTAAAAAATAAAATAAAGGCCAGCAAATATATTTTTCCAATTTCTCAATTTCCTGATCTGATGAAATGATCGAATCTGTGACTTAAATCTGTTATTGATTAAACAGAACATATTGCCTTCTCAATTAAATGTACTGTAACAGATGTGTATGGGACACAAAAACACAATTTGTTATTTTGGCCGGTGAATTTTTTCATCTACCTGCCACCTTGGCCGGTGAGTCAAAAAGTTAATTTCGGACCCTGACTTTACATGTGGTTTTGAGGTGAACTCAGGTGGCATCATGGTGCAAATAGAGTGGCATTTATCAACGTAATATTCTTTAAAAAACAGACAAGGAGAGTGTAGAGTGTCCTTAAAAGAGATCTGATATAGTCACTATAAATGGGACAGTTAAGAGCTTCCAGTAAGAACAACTTGTCATCCTGCTCGGGGGAATATACAGCACATACCACATAGTGTACATGTCAGTGAGCGGAGCTATAGCCAAACTGGTCTGACTCTCTGTCTGGATAATGGTTATTGGAAGGAATTTAAACGTATGTGGCAGAGGCTGCAGAATGTCTATCAGCTGCTGCGTTGCTGTAGTTGTTCTCTCTAATGAAGAATCGACAGCAGCTCATGAAGAAGACATTGAAGCGATGTTAAATTTACTGATTGTTTATTTCCGTTGTTTAAACGCAGTGGTTTGGAGGCTCATGTTCATTAACCACATTGTGACAGTTTGAGTCGGGCTTCTGCTACAGTATGCCGTTTGCACTCAATCTTAAAGAAAGTAATCTCTATTAGCAGCTTTTAAATGTTCATTCATCGTGTTTTTCCTCTCCCACGTTTCCTGCGTCTCTCTTTTTCTTCTTCTGCTTGTACAACTGAACGTGTTATTTAACAGTCATGGAAACATCCTCTGTAAATGATGACTTCCTGTGAGGAAAGTTAACCAAACATGATGACAGTGACGGTGCTTTTTGATGACTTTGTGTCAGTACTAAGACTGGTGTGCTTATTACTTAGTTTTTTTTCTGCTTAGTTTGGTGTTTAAGAGGAAAGGCAAGTCTTAAACTCCAGAGATTGGTTCTGGCATCATCATATTTTCATGAGATGAAAATGAGTTGGGTTTTTTTTCTGTCTATTTTAGAGGATTGTGGATTTAAATGTTTATCAGCAGATACTGAAAACCTGATCTGGAAAGACCTGCTGAAGGTAAAATCCAGATCAGATGAAAGTTAGGAGCAGGATTTAGTTCGCTGAAGGAGTCTGAGCTCCAGAGTATCAGAGAGCAGAGGGCCTCTCTGTCTCTGTCTCTGACATGTTTTTCTGGCAGCTCCGGCTTCCTTATGGGGCCCGACAGGAAGTGCTATCTGAGTGTTGCTGGGCACATGTGACACGTCTGCTGTCATCATTGTGACAGCTCCGTCTCTGAGACAGGAAGTGATGTAAGTTGATTTCTTGTAACTTCCTGCTCATGACACAGACTCCTGATGGATGATGGAGATGTGAGAGGTGGAGACAGGGACGCTGAGTTACTGATGGGTTTGAATATTTGGCAGGAAAATAATAAAAGGAACAAGTTGGCAGAGCAAATGAAATGTATATTGGCCCCCTTTTAACATACAGTATATCCAATATTAGTATGAAATGTTATTCGACAGTGGAGGTTGTAGATCAGAGGACACAGTAGGTCTCAAACAAAGGCTTCAGATGACATGCATCTAAAGATATCTCCACACTACTACTTTATCATCTTATTCTGTACCTCATCACAGTTAAGAGGAGCACTTTAAAACTGCTTTAGTAGTGTTTAAAAAAAGATGTGGAACACTTCCACACTGAGATCTGCATTGCAGGACTTAAAGAACCCTGGTGCATGTGCACGCTGGAGGTTCACTGACCCAAAACAATTTGCCACTTTCATATTAACAGTTCAAGGTGGGATATATATACCCATGATGCCTCGTCTGCAGACGCCGATTGGTGGGGCAAGGCCATAACTTGCGTAAATGATATGACCCAGCGTCATTGTTTCTATACGTTTCAGTCTTCTGGGAATACACAAAGCATAGTCTAAAATAAGCTGTGCGTTGGCGTAGCCTATGCTGCTGTCCACTACGATGACAGATGTAGTGTAATGGTGTTTCAAAAGGAGCTGCAGGTTTTGACTTTTAAACAGATGTATCTCTAGATAAAAGGGTTTGTACTGCAGCTTTGTGACTTTTAAGTCATAATGTGTCCCGTCCTGTAAATGCCTCCTTTTCAGATGCTGTCAGCTGTTAACAAAAGCAAACATGTTTGATTTTTAGGAAGGAGGTGAATCTGACCTCTTTTGTTTTGATTAATTCAACTTTCTTTTTGACCAGTTCTACACCGTCGACACCAGAACTGGAACTTTGTGTATTTCTTCAACTCCTGCTCTGGAACATAATGATAAAATTAATCTCCTGACCACTGAGAGATATAAGTGACCGCACCTCTTCAAGTTCATAAAGCTTGAATATATCTTTATTTTGTTTTTAAGTCGACTGAGCCACAGGGGAAACTCTGTTCCTTTTTATTTTCCACCGTGTTGTGTTTTATGTTTTGGCGACATTGTGTCTGTCTGCTGTGGTGTGTGACATACGAGATGTGTGTGTGTGTGTGTGTGTGTGTATGTCAGGACACACCGGCCTGAGGCCACAAGGCTGAGAGCATCAGCAGCGCTAGAGAGGAAGAGGAAACTGGGCTGACACTGTGGGTCAATGTTTGTATTTTCGGGGCTGAGGATGGATCAAGGTTACGCCACTAGCCTGCTGGGGACCAACGTCACACATCCGGTCTTTGCTCAATACCACCGCACCCACACACACACACACACACACACACACACAGACATACAGTACATCCAGACCACGACACCACCCGCAGGGCGTGGTCTTTTGTTTTGAAACATGTTTGTTTATCACACTGTGAGTCTTGACTTGGCTGTTGTCTGGGCTGCCTTCACCAATTCTTTAGGTTTCTTTTTAAAAAAGCACTGTTTAAATGCAGCATGCAATGGCTGAAAGATAGATAAAAAATATTACTGTTGCTTGAAAATATTCATACATTGAAGCAGCAAATAAATAAAATGAATGCCAGTTTGACAAACTGATAAAAACGTGTGTTGGATATTTTAATTTTGTTCGACACAGTCGATGACCAGAAACACCTTTAGCCAAATTAGGGAACCTATTCGGGAATTAGGGATTAGGTAACCTATTCTCTTGAATCTCTTCAAGAGATTCAAGAGTTTCCATTCATCCATTCACATGCATCACTATTGAGCTGTACGCCCACGCAGACTGGCACAGATGAGAGATAGCTGTCTGCTGCACCGATGGAATCCCAGACATGCAAACAGACAACAAAACAACCCCATATTTAATCCAACAATACAAGACTTTTTTATGCTAAGGAAGGTGAAAAAAGGATAAATCCCCTCTCAGGATTAGTTCCTATAACTCAAATAATGATGTGCATTTGGGTGTTTGAATTTAGTAAATGTATTAGATGAGAACAGAGCTTTACTCATGTCTTTGAAAGAAGTGCCAAATTACTATATTTTTTATATTTGGGTAGTGTAACTATTGAAGCGTTCTCTGCTTTTGTGATGTTGTTCCTGAAAGGTTTTAAAGCTGTCAGAGGTGTGCCGTCTTTCAGCCAAAGGCAACACTTAAAGAAAGCCACTTTAACAAAAACTTGAGCTCTGACATTGATCATGTGAACAATGTGTTTGCCATGATAATGCCGCTCTTGTTGACAGGTTTATTGTTTTTACGTCAGAGCCACCTGACTGTCACACTAACTTATTCCACGTATTGTTATTGAAATTACGTCAAGCAGACAAGGCATTTAAAGAAGAAGCCACCTTGATTTAGTTTGTTTCGATAATGACAGGCGCCGGCTTTGGGGCAGCATTTCATCAGAGGTTCATAAAATGGATTCAAGCTGTTAATTGCACATCATGAAACTCCTTAAAAAATAAACTTGAACTTCAACGCTGAAAGTCAGTCTCTGTAATAATCATAGCCATCACTCAAAACATGTTTGCATTACATTTTATCATTTAGTTATTTTAATAAATATTTGGAATTAATATTTGGTTACACTTGAATTATTTCTCTTATGTCTTCCTTTAACTATTTATGTCTTTTGTGAAGCTCTTCAAATTGCCTTGTTGCTGAAATGTGCTATATCAATAAACGTGCCTTTCCTTATAACAGTCAAATGGTACATAACATTCAGAATGTTTTCAGGACAATGTTTTACCTTTATTAAGTCTTCTGCCCTCATTTCTAAAATCCCCAAACAGATTCTTTAATTTAACCGCTTACAAAAGAAAATGTGTGTGATGAGATGTTTGTTCTATCAAGAGGGGGAGCAGTCCATATTTTAAAATCAATGTCAACACAAACTGTTAATCCAAAGCAGTAAACGGGCTTCATCCATCAGCCCTGCACGCCTCACCAGCAGCAGGCCGACAAAGATTTTAGGAGCACAGCGAGCTGAGAGGTCGCTACAAAGTATTCCATTTCCTTCACTTTGCAAGGACATGGTCCTGCGTGTTTGCTGAGTGTGCAAATCACATAGTTAGAGCCTGCAACACCCCCCAAAACACACACACACACACACACACACACACACACACAACTTACCATCCACCAGCCCTACAGCCGTCTTGCACACAAAATGTTTCACCCCCCACCCCTTATTAAAACATGTCAGCCTTCAAACCTGCTGGCAATGGAGGCCCCATCAAACCTCAGAACCCCCTCTCCAGATGCACGCACACACACACACACACACACACACACACTCACACACATACTGACAGGGAGACCTAAATGAAACTGCATGGTAATCAGAATGAGTGCTTGAATCGATGGACTGGGCTCCTTGAAAAGAGGGTGTATGGGACGGGGGAGGGGAGACGGAGGGGCTGCAGGAGGCTCAAATTGATGTGAGGTTGCTGAAAATGAAGATACGGGGTGCAAGACAAAAGAGAGGGAGGGTCCAGGCATGGAGCAGAGAATAGAGCAAAAGGAGGAAAATTGATTCGTCTGGGGGATGGGATGAGCCAGGGGAGAGGGGAGAAGGGGATGAATACATGAGTGGGAGGGGTGATGAGGAGTTGAAAATGAAGTTGGTGGAATAAACTCAGAACTAAACATATTAGCTTGATGGCTATGATGTGATGATTACCTAATAATAAAGTTCCCTTTAAAGCTGCTCCAGTGTCGTTTTTTTGTTTGTTTTGGTCGCTTTGCTTCTCTTCAAAGCTCAGAAATGATCGAGGGGGGAACCTTACTCAGTGTGTGGTCAACTTGTGATGTGCAAAACTTAAATATGAAACAGATTTTAATTGTTTTCTGCTGTTTTTAGCTTACATTGATGGGACTTAAAACCCACCCTACTGTATAATAGATACTGTTTATGACTGACCCAACCTGAATCAGTCCTGATGGACATCTCTCCAAATGAGAGCACACTGACCTGGTTACCAATCATTAAGATATTGCTTCCTTAAAGTCTTTCTATGTGATTTTTCACACTTAAATATAATAGAAATCAAGTATATCCTCTGAAAATAACTCTGTGAGTCATGACTGTCTACAATGGGTGTAACACCCAAGTCCCACTGTCTGTGATGTTTTCAGAGTTTTCAGAGTCCTATCTTCACTTTGTTTACATCGCCAGGACGGCCGGCTGACTCCTCCCCTCACGTATAAAAGTTGTTTAATTGAGGGACTAGAGAAAAGAAGAATAACATACTGTACTCACTGCTTAACTGTGTTTCTAGATCACGCTCATTTCAGGTAAATTTACATGCAGTGTGAAGATACGAGCATAATAAAGATCACTAGCATTAGCATGCTAACACAACAATGCAGCGCGAGTTATTTTGGTTTCATGCTGGTGCTCAAGGGCGACATCTGCTGGATCAAAAAATCACATAAAGCCTTTAACAAACTGCAGGTATGAGCTGTGTACACGTGTTGACCTGCTTTGTATATCGATCTCTTTAAAATGTCACATTAATGGTAGTGAATGATAGTAAACCGTTTTGGTATTATTGGCACTAAAGGTGCATGACTGTGCACTCTCCCATGTGTGAGCAGGATAATCATTAGATCTTGTGATTGCACCATCATGTTTACCACACAGGGTGCATTTCAAGGTGACGTGGTTTTATCAGTCCTCTCATCTATGTGTGCTCTTGTTTGTTTGTTTGCGGTTCTCTCATTGTGGAAATAGAGCGTTTCTTGTACTGGGAGCTCGTCATGAGTTGCACAGTTTCACTGAAAGCTCTGTTTGTCTCCTCACTTGCACTTTAAATAATCCTCAGTCTAAGAGGCCTAATGCATATGGAGCATTGTGCAAAGAGCCGGCACTGGCTTTGTTTACATACTGATTAATTGGTTTCAGGCAAATGAGACGGCAAAGATCTGAGAGAATGAGGTGGGATGATGTCCACATTGGTGTGTTTTTGTGATTTTAGAGTGTGTATTCTCTTTAATCAACATTTTCTAAAAGGTTTTCTAAGATGTCTCTCATTTGTTGAAGCAGTGTTGAGTTCTTTAACTCTGTGGAGCATGATGAACAGAATACCTGTCAGTCTCTTTTCACCACCAAATACTGAACCTAAATCTCCCATGTATCTGTTTTACTGAAGAACATACATCTGAGTCAACACCTTGTTTACTCTGTGCTGCCTCCTGTTCTTCTATCCCTGTTTTTTCATGTCATCTCCGCTAGAGATGAAAAGTTCAAGCCAGTCTGTTTCCCTGGGATATTTATGTTTCCGCTCGGTGCTCGGAGGAGAGCAGATGGAGGGATTAGAGTTTGATGTTTATGCCGCGCGACCTCAGACCTCACTTGACATGAAGGGTTCCGGAGGGGCCAGACTGAGGATCCAACCTCAGATGTCTCTGAAAAAGTTAAGAATTTAAGGAAACTGCGTTAGAAAAAAATATTAAATCAAATTGAGATGATACATTTCTTCTCTGGAGTTCATTTAAGGATGAGCACGATAAAGGGTTTTAACTAAGAGCATGAAAGTAATGTCTTTATCATGCTCTTCATTTATGTTTACATGTACAGTATATATAGTTCAGATATTATTAATAGTTAAAGAATCATCATATCACTGATGATGTAACACATTTTCTTTTACAAAAACTGTTTGATATATTGTAACTTCGTATCTATTATCATATTTGTATCATATTTGAGTTCTCTCGCTTCCAGACATTTACTGAGGGCTCTAAATGCAACACTCTGAAGCACTGGTTCCCAATGTGCAGTCTAAGGACCCCAATGGGTCCTTGGTGGGATTCAGGGTTTCTACAATATATTTTTTAAAATGTTACTGCATTCTTTAAAAAAATAAAATAATTTGTCATAACTTTCTTTCACCATTTGCAATACAACAAATCAAGGACCCTTGAAAGTGTCATAGTTTGGTCTGACTGACATTAAAAACTGCAATATAAGAAAATGTCACACGCTGGGTCCAACCATCTGACATGGCTGACACACACACACACACACACACACACACACACACACACACACACACACACACACACACACACACACACACACACACACACACACACAGTGAAGTAGAGACAACAGGAGGAAATGCTTTTTGACAACTTTATAAATAAACATGTGGCTCACAAAAGTGTCACTTATGTGTCATCACACGTTTCTAATGGTGTTCATAGTTATAGCTGTCTGCTTGTTTATGGTGCATAGTGTCTGTATATGGCCACAGCATTAATGATCACTTTGACGAGGTGCTGCTGAAGGCTCGAATACACTCATTTTAAAATCTGTCTATATACCAGATATACTTTATTGTAGAGTAGTCATGGAAACCAAAAAACTGGCAGCAACAATAAGTGGCAGCATGACGTGATGTGAGCATGCACACATCAAAATTGCGATGGTAAATTGATATATCACTCAGCTTTAGTTGATACCACTAATGAAGCTTGTGCAAAAATCTGATGAAATGATTTCAAATGCAATGTTAACCACTGGATATCTAAGCCTTTTCTCATTTCCCGTCACATATTTGTGACTATTTGTCCTGCTTTGGCCTCCTGCTAATCTCATGGAGTAGTTAGGAAACACTGAATCACAGGCAGACTGTTAATGCTGAGCTCCAGGTTGCGAGAGTTTGAAATCAGAGTTTGCCATGATGAGTGTCTGCAGAGTTTTTGGGTGTTGAGGGAAGGTCAACGTGACGATGCCAGCTAATGTCGCACAGCCACAGCAACACGTGTCGTAACACCAGTGACCTCACAGCCATACATGAGTGAGAGGAATGCAGACTATGAGGGGGGTCAGATGAGATTCATAGGTGGCCTGGTTACACTCGCTGTACACCTCTGGGTGTCTGGTACAAACCCAGGCTTGTCTCACATGACCAGAGTCAGAGTCACAAGGTGTTGTTCAGTCCGCTCTGATGACGATGTGGAGGGAGGTACTCTCCTTCACCCAGTTATCATATGTTATCATCTACTGATGCAGAAACTGATTATTCTTTATAAACACTCAATGCAAAACTAACAAACCTTCAATTCTCTGTCAGGAAAATCTAGTGAATCATAACAAAGTAATACACACACTGTTCTATCATTTCAGGGGTAAAAGTTGTATTAATAATCTTTAGTTAAATTGTAATCATATGTTGCTCCGATTCATTGACATATTTATTAGAAATGATCTGAAATTGTTAAACCGGCTCTTGAAACCGTTTTTTGAAACAACTTTTTACTCATGTTTTCTCCTGTTGTTTTTGTTAGAGGTTTTAAGCAATCAGCAGCAGCGTGCATACAAACCCCTCTTTATCATAAAGACAGATTTTTGTAAAACAGAGTATATAATTTTCAGTTTAAGCTCAGAATGATGCAAAAAAAGTTTAGTTGAAATTCAATTTACAAAGTAAAAACAACCTGCTTGTGCTGTTATACTGGTGGTTTAATCTCTCTCTCTCTCTCTCTCTCTCTCTGTCTCTCTCCTCAGCATACCTCCCTGTCAGCCAGCCGCTCAGAGAAGGGTACTGGCTGGTCCAGCCGTTCGCTTGGTGCCCGATGTCGTAACTCCATTGCCTTGTGTTCAGATGAGCAGCCACACATCGGAAACTACCGGCTGCTCAAAACCATCGGCAAAGGCAACTTCGCCAAAGTCAAACTGGCACGGCACATACTGACCGGCAGAGAGGTGAGTTCAGAAGAAAACAACTTACTGTAAAAAGAGGTCTCGTCTGCGCTGGATGCTGGGAGTTATTCAGTTAATGCTTTCACACAAAACTCCTGAAAAACTTCTGATATCTCCAGGAGGAGCTGTATGTAATAACACAAACAGCCACTCTGACTTTATCCAGAGTTTCTACTCTACTAAGTCCAAATGAGCTGATGTGAGAACGCAGCAGGATATAGTCAGGAAAATTCACCTCGAGCAAGTGGGAGGGGGTGGTGATGTTTATTCCCTGCGATCGGTGCATGACCATAGACTGTCTGCACGAGGCCGGTACGATCTCCCTGAACGAGGTTAAACTGCTGCATTTTGTTTTTCTGTTCTCCAGTATGTTCTCTGATCTTTTGTTGAACTACACATAGAATTAAATATTCTCACTATAGAGTTGTATAGCGGACTCTGTTACTCCGTCTGCCACTTCAGCATTGTTCTTTTTACCTAATGTCTTCCCTCAGGAGTCCCCCCCTCCCGTCTGATAGGGATAGTCTCTCGCTGTGAGGAGCATATGTGAACAACCAGGTCGTGAGGATTTCAGGGGCGGTCCTCTTGAAAACAGGTGTCGTTTCAAAGGGCTGTCCTGCAGGATTCAGAGCATCTTCATCGAGCTCACAGCCTGGTCTCACAACGCGGCCACTTCCTTAAAACCCTTTGAAGAGAGACAGTTGTGTTACTCTGTTGAGTGGGTGTATGTTTGTGTGTTTTACTCCACACTAGTCTCTCTTCTTCTTATAAAACCCCTGACCTACATCGGCTGAGTTGATTGCTCTTCAGACTCAGTAGAAACTTTGTGAGTGCTGCTCGGTGCGTCATGTGAGAGATGTTGTGTTTCACTCACATAAAAGAGAAGATGTTCACATGTAGTGGTTTTACAGTCGTAGTTTGACCGGGTCACCACATGTTGTTAATCTTCTTATAAAGCTTTGTCAATTTGTTTAATGGATATCAGCTTCTGTGTGTCATGCTGTAAAACACTGTAAAGCATTCGTCATCACTACTGTGTGGATTGATTATCCAACTCTTATTAACTATGAATATTAATATTTATAATAATAATATTAATAATAATAATAATAATATTAATAATAATAATAATAATGATGATGAAGCTGGAAATGTTGTTCATTTGATCTGATACTTGAATGCAGCAATAGAACACATTCCTCAGCAGCCACCGGTCTCATAAAGAAAATAAAGAAATAGAATTTGGAGAATGCAAAAGTTCATAATGAATCCAACAAAATCTGATTTTTGTATTCATATATTTAATAAAAAATGAGCAATCCTTTAAAAAAATGAATAATTTAAATGTATTTTTTGACAAAATCACAATCTTCAGATTTAAATGTTTTTCTTTGTCTTGAATTCTAGTTCACTCTGTTAATGTTGGTTGGACTATAGAAGTTGTTTGAGTACATCACCTTGTACTGTAGGAATCCTGATAACCAAAAATAAAAATACAGTCGCTTTAACTCGCAGTAAATAAACTCTTGTAAAGTATAAAAACATTTTCAAATTCAATATAGATTACATGACCATGAACAAGCATGAATTTTAACATTATTGATGTTTAATATTCACTGAGATAGTATGAGGCAGAAGTTTAGCTGCACTACATACTTTCTTTAGTGTGGAATTATTGTGTTTTCTGTTTTTGTTTATTCATTTTTTTTCTTTTGTTTCTCAGGTTGCAATTAAGATCATAGACAAAACACAACTGAACCCGACCAGCCTTCAGAAGGTGAGTGACATCTGATGCTATATCTGAGTGCTTGTATATGTGTGGAGGCTTTTGTGAAAGCTATAAAAATATTCAGCTGTCACCGGACCTCAGAACTCTTTTTGTTATGACGATCTCATCAAGCTCATACAAGCTCATTGTGAACATGAAGACCTAAACTAGTCTTAAGTTCTTTTGCACCAGGGAGGGACAGTCACTGAGCACAGGTGCGTCTTCTACATGTTGTATTTGCCTTAGGTTTTAACCCTCAGATGACCCATGAACACAGGAGTTGTCTGAACTTTGACCTCTTGGTTGGAAGCGACGTAAAAGGCTCTTTTAAACTTCTCAGGTTTACAGAGAAATCAGAAGTTTGGGAAGCATTGACTTCTTCCTTGTGTATAAAATAACCATAGTTTGTCACCTTAATCAAACTGGAAGTAACTAGGTTAAATGTGTGTGTGCGTCGATGTGTGCTTGTCTAGTCAACCTCTGGGGTCATGTAGAAACTGCATGTGTGCCGTTCATGGCCTTAATGAGATTAAGCGCTCTCTCCTGTCTGAACTTGGCCTGCTGCAGCTATGTGTGTGTGTGTGTGTGTGTGTGTGTGTGTGCGTGTGCGTGTGTGATGCATGTGTTCATTGAGGGTGATCTAATGAAACAAAATTGAGTAAAAACATATCCTCAAGCTTGCAAAATCTTTTCCATCAGATAAAGTTGCAGCTCTTTCCCTCCCCAGCCCGTTAGTGGAACTTTTACCCTCGATAATGAAGCACTTTCATCATGGCATTGGTACAAAATCTTACCATCATTAATATGCAACTCTAAAGATTTAAACTGACACTGTTAGCAGATAAAAGTTACAGCTTTGTCCACATATGTTGCCAAAATTGGAGCATACCTAAAGTCCCTCAAAGGAGCATTAATGTGATTTCAATCAGCCAGGTCTTTCAATTTATATCCTTACATCTTCTATCCTTAGGATTTTACCCCTTGAATGTCTCTTAATGTTTTATACACTGCTTTCATTTGCAGGCTTAGCCGTTTTAATGCTTAAGGTAACGCCTTCTACTGTAAGTGCTTCATAAATCTTCTCCACGGGTGCAAGTGCTCCACCAAAACAAATTCCCCTCCAACGCTTTTTTTTTTTGCAGAGAAAAAAAGCTGCTGCATCCTCGGCATAGCGCTGCCCAGGTCGATTGGTTTACAGGAACACAAACAACACACGCTGCGTGAATAATCATGTTGGCTTCAGCTGACCCCATTTCAGCTCTGGCACAGCACAGAGTGGAGTTAGGTCGGCTGTGTGAGACCACCAAAGAACAAAAACCCACACAACAGCCAGAAGACAAATCTGTGTGTGTGTGTGTGTGTGTGTAATGACGGATTGGCTACAGCTCTCAAATATATTCTTTATACAAAAATAGCACACACACATGTTTAACATCTCTGTTAGTTTAAATAACGGTTGCATCATCCTTTCTCACATCTGGCTCCAGATCTCTGCCATCCTGCCCTCTTTTTTTTATTTTTTTTATTAGGTGATGCAGAACAATACAAGACGAGTGAGGGACATGACAAGAGCAGTAGTATGTAGGAGACAGGGGAGACACCACGATACAATGCACAGCATAGACAGAGACAAAACAGGCAAGCAGGGAGTAATAATAACGTTTTGCAATTTTGTATGTTTTGGGTGTTGAAGGGCCCTGCTTGTGTGTGTGTGTGTGTGTGTGTGTGTAATTCGAGTGTATGCTTGTATTTTTCTTTTCCTGCCCTCTTTCATTCACAGAGAGTTTGATGTTCTATGTGGAGTTAGTTAGTTAGTGTGATGGATTCTGTTCACACAGGACGTACAGGTCTCTCTTTGTTCAAACTCTGGCCTTGTCTTCTTTATCATACTTTCACTGTAACAAATACACTCCCTCACATCATTGAGATCGATACTGCAACACAAACAAATCCCCACACAGCCATCCCATTGATGTATACTAACCCCAGTCCAGGCTATAGATATAGCTTATTGATGGTGTCTGGTTCTGTGTGATAGTTTGAGACCTGGCCTAGATACTCAGGGTGACCACAGATGTATCCCTCTGATATTGATTGATTAAAAACAGACTTTCTTGATATCATAATAAACACCTAAGATGCCTAAAATACACAGAAATGAGAAACTACACTTTTATTTGTTCTTGGTATCAGTTCCAGTAATCCAGCATCACAATCCTCTAATGAGCCGATTAGAGGCCTCTTTTGACCCTTCAGTTCCATTTATAGCAGCCATGGTTATTTCTATGCAATTTACACCTTTTGAAAAGTAACACATCTGTTCCGGTGCAGTCTAGCGTCTTTTTCAAAAGGTTGCACCCTCTTTTGTTCCCCGTCAGGACACAGTTTCAGTGTGAAATACCAGCATGAGTATTTCTGTGTGACTAAGACCATTTCTAATCTTGGTTCAGCTAAAAGTAAAGAAGGATAACGTTTTTCACAACCAGGCATTGGATAGAGTTGATACCAGCTTAGTTGAGTCTAGGCCAATCTGTAAAGGAGTTTCACTTCACGCTGACGTCGGAGAAAATCCAGGGCTTTGAAACCAAAAATATGAAAGCAGGCAAACAAGGAATTTTAAGGCCTGGGAAAAAAATCCTAAAACGTGTGTCAGTATTAGATTGAGATCTACATAACCTGCTACATTACATTGAATTGCTTTTAGCTCTTGTGCATAAAATAAGCAAGCTACTGCAATAGCTCCATTAATTGGACTGCTTTCCTTGTCCCAGTATACAAGCACCGAGGGAGAAACGATTTATTGAAGGAAGTACTGTGTGTCTGACTCTGCAGTTTCAGGTGGCGATATGGACTCTGTCAGATAGTTAGTAAAAGATCTTCTGCCGATTGACCTATTGCCTCACGTACCAAAAAATCTGAAATCACCATTCAGCATTTCCTTCAATTCTTGTTAAAGCTGCAATGTTATTGTTAAT
The DNA here is from genome assembly GCF_963584025.1 of Labrus mixtus. Taxonomy (NCBI): domain Eukaryota; kingdom Metazoa; phylum Chordata; class Actinopteri; order Labriformes; family Labridae; genus Labrus; species Labrus mixtus. The sequence continues at coordinate 27,166,707 of NC_083620.1, forward strand.
GCAATATGACCGTGCATAAATTGTTCGGTATTTTCCGAATCTCAATAAATATCGGAGAAAGAAAAGATATTGCAAATTCCCAATTTTATTTTATTTTTCCCAATTTCGTGCAGCTCTAATTTATTTACTTCAATATGTTGACACTCCTTGTCCGTCCAAAATATGTGGTTCTCACTTCAGCACTCGCCATGTTGAGACCTTCTCCATGTTTTCTTCACATTTATGCTGTTATGACTTAACTTAGAATACTTTTTGGAGTGATTCAATCTCCTAAAGGAACACCAACACGTCCCGAATGCCTCTGTGCTGTTATATAGAAAAAACGTGCTTTGCTCCACAGTAAACATCGGGTCAGTGTTATCACCAGCTGATAAGCTATTGACTCTTCTTTAACAGAGGTGGAACTGAGGTGATGGAGGGTCGTTTGTGCGTGTGTGTGTCTCCATTGTCCGCCTGTGGGAATCATTTTAGGCAACAGCAGTCGTGGGCTTCACAAATGTATTTCTCAGATCCTGACAGGGAGATGCTTAAATCTGCTCAGCTTGATCTGAGCTAACACACCACGATCGCAATGAGGCGAGTTTGGAGTCTTTGTGTGTGTGTGTGTGTCTGTATGTGTGTGTGTGTGTGTGTAGTTTCCGCAGTAGGGTGGTGGTGGTCGAATGCCGCATAGTGCAGCGCTGTGGCTGGGTTGCTGTCCTGTCCTGTCAGCAGTTTTGTAGTTAGGCTTAGGACACGATGCATGCAGCCAGGTGACACTGTCTCTCTTTGTCTGTCTCTCTATTTAATTATTGGACTGCCTTCAATGTTGGTATAATCTCAAACTGCAAACATTAAATCAATATACATCAAATAAGCATATTTTTACCAATCAATTAATTCCTTTGAAGTCTTTATGTTATGAGCAAGTAATATAACATGTCTGTCCACCTATAAATACCCTAAACACAAATGTGCGTCATTTTATTTTCATCAGTAAATTAAAGCTTGTAACCTGGATACAAGTTCTAAAAGTCAGAGGTTAGAAATGACTGATTTCACCCGACCAACACTCCAAACTCTAAAATATTGTTTCTACAATAGATTTAAGAGTGTAAGTTTTTTCCTTCTGGCAGCTGGAAGAGACATTTTCTTGCTATCGACGCTATCAATTACCAAAATGTTTGCAAATGAAGTCTTAATTGATAATTTTCTTAATCAGTCAAACTATCATTTCTTTACATTTTATGTCAAATCAATAAGCCTTTGTTTGGTCTTCTGTTGAAAGCATGAAATAAGTTTAACATCAGCTGAAACTGAAATGTCGTTTTCCAACTTTACCTCGTCTTTTCTCCTTCAGGGCGGACTGATTTATTTGCTTCTGTCGACTAATAGAAATGCACATAATTTGCGTTGTAATTTCACAGCATCAATATTCATGAGGCATAGTTTTTAACAACTGGGAGATAGAAACACACAGCAGCTTCTGTCGACTCTCTAATTCTCGCTGTAGAATCTCCCCGCTTCCCCTCACGTTGTGTTTCGCCTCAGATCACCCCGACCCCTCTTTCTCTTTCCTCTCTCTCTTCTCTCTCTCCTCTCTCTCTCTACCCTCTCCTCCATTCTCTTTACTCTCTTTAGTTCTGTGTCCCACTTTCCTCTGCTCTCTCCCCGGGGGTTTCATCGTGGTTAGCGCTGTACTGTAATCACGACTGTGCTCTCTACTGTCAGTAGCACTACACTACGTCTCCTGACACAATACCAGGGACGTAGAGACTGAATTTATGAGTGTGTTTCTTATTGTGTGAGTCCAGGGATGCCAGTTATTCCACATTTTTCATTTCATTAAAAAGCAAAAGAACATATTGCCACCAGTGCCATTTGGTACCGGGATGAGCTTGGTTAGAAAAGTACCAAAAAATAATAATTTCCTGATCTTTAATTGACAGAGATAAAATGGTATTTTATGGGGCTGTCATGAAACGTGGATTCTTTTGTCTAAACATTTGTAATTTTGGTTCTTAATAAAGTTTGTTTTGTTGATTCAGATAATGCTGCCATAAGAACGTTTCACCCTAATGACATGAACTTTTCTCCGCTCAGCGTTTGCTTTATCAAAGACAGTTAAATAAGGCAAAGTTGGTGGTGACTTTTAAATCCTGCGACCGGCACACGTCCATGAGCGTCCAGTGCGATCTCCATGCATGTAATGACTCTGCTTCATTATGTTTTCTGATAGACGCTCTTTTGTTGATTCTGTGAATTTGTCAAACTAAACGAAAAGACCAAAACTGTTGTTATAATGTCAGACTCTTTTGATTTTGCACTTTTTAGCCTTTGATTGGAGAGTGGATAGAGTAGGACACTAGAGAGAGAGAGAGTGAGGAATGACCTGCAGGAAAGGAGCCACAGGTCGGATTTGAACCCCGCCTTCCCGCTTGGAGGACCATGGCCGCAGTACATGAGGTGCAACTTAACCATAAGGCCATCTCGCCCCCCAGTTATATCTTAAAAAGGAAAGAATAGACAATTTGACCATCAGCCCCAGTTTGTTTAGAGAGATATGGCACAAAATGTACTCAATGCAGTCTCTGCAGTTTGATCAGTCTGTTTTAGTCGCTACCATTTTTTGTTCCATACATCAGTTAGCATTTGCTTGAGTGCAATGTCTCATCATGCAAAGCAGGTGTCCAGCTCACCAACCCTTAATCTTAGTATGTAAGCAGCTGATTAAGATTTGCCTTTGGGTTTTGATTGTCTGAGAGAAGAGTATAGATTTGCAAAAAGTTTCTTGCAGAGTTGGAATTACTGTTTTCAGACTTCCATACTCACATTTAAAGTCTGCGTTTGACTTTATGTTGTCAGAAAATTTAAAACTAATTTGTACACTCACTCTCGTTTGAATTGAAATCGATGTTGATGTTAAATGATGTTGATGTCATTTTTTGATGTCTTAAACACGTCCTGGCTGTAGCAGCACCACAGTGAAGAGTTTAGTAATGCACTCCTCCCTGCAGTGTGTGTTGTTGGATAATCTACCCTTACTACGCAGGGCCCCATCAAAAGCCCGGTGTTACTTTGGGAACAGGAGAATTTTGTCGGCTGCTGTCCAATATTGTGTATGTGCACAAAAGAGAAGTGTATGTGTGTGTGCATGCAGGAAAGTGCCTGGGCCACCATCTAATGCTGTGAAGTGTGTTTTTGTCCCTCACTCAGGCCCCACTCAGCCACGGGAGCTGAATTCCAGACAGGCAAACAAAAGGGGGTGACCGAGTCAGGGTGGGGTGGGGGTGTTGTTGGGGCCTTGGCAGAGGAGCAGGGACCCTGAGAAAGACAAGATACAGAGCAGAACCAGAGGACAGACAGTGTGTGTGTGTGTGTGTGTGTAGACCTACATATATGATAAAAGGAGGATCAACTCTTAGCCGACACGGTCTCTGCTCGGCCTTTGTATGCACGTGTAATGCTTTTATCTGCATTGCTATTGTGCAGCATATTGTCCCTGTGTGGCTGTCTGCATAATCATATTGTTGCTGCTGCTGTATGCATTGTTGTTATTGTGTCCGTGTGCAAAAAAGAATAATTAGACAATAAAGGGACAAGAGGGCAGACAGACCGACAGCAGAAGGTTTCCCACAAGTTCATCTTCAAAGCAACAAGAATAGAAGAGTAGAAGAAGAAGTGTTATGATGCCCACACATCCTCCCTCTCTCTCGCCTTCTTCTTCTCTTCTTTATTTAAACCAACATCTTAAAAACTATATTTAATCCTCCTCCTTATCTAATGAGGCTGAGTCAGGCGTCTTATGATCTGGGTCAAACAGACTATGCAAGGCCTGAATTCAACTCTGGCTACTCTTCATTAATGATTCAGCTCCTTTCATCCACAGGCCTGAGAGCTCCCATTAGTGCTGTACATTAAGAACGCGGAGGGATCGGGAAGGAGGTGTTCATATATATTAGACCTTTTACTCTGTTAATGTTGAAGGGCAGCTCGCCCAGCAACAGGCAACAAAAGGAGAAACGGGGTCAAAAGTCTATTCAAATGCCCCCCCCCCCCCTCCCCGGGCGGACAAGCAGAAGAACGGAGGGAAATCCTTGAGTAATGTCGCTCATTAGACAAGTCACAAAACATTGGGCAGGAGACTGAGCGTTCACTTCATGGCTCGCTGCTTTTAACCCCGCATTGGCATATGCTGCTCACATGGCTCAGAGATGGAAAATGCACGTTTGAAATGTTTCTGACGTCAAATAAAAGATCGCTTTTGCATAACTCAGATATCTCTCGGAGGTGTTTGGGCGGGCTAGATTTTGTGAGAGAGAACAAATAAGTATAAGCTACTTTGAGGAACTTTGACTGTGTTAATCTTGGCGACTCCTGTGATAAAGTGGTACCTCTTATTTCTTCTTATCTTGATCCTATCACCACGTATCCTGTACATGTGTAATCAGTGAGTTCCATTGAGAAATCTTTATACACTCAGATGCAGCGACAGCCTTGAGCTAAAAGGGTGAGAAAATGATTCTTCAAAATACTTCTAACATCCATCCATCCATTATCTATACCAGAGATTCTCAATGTATCTAGCCTAAGGACACACCACTAACTCCTCCATGAATAATTGAGGCTGAAATTTGTGATATTTTTAGTATCAATAAGATTTATTTCATTAAAAAATGTGCAGTGTGGACCTCAGAGAAAGAAAAGAACAAAACAAAAACTGCTTCATGGACTTTCTGACACACTATTTTTTCCAGGCACACCTTCATGAAAACGGCTCTGCGACCAACTTTTGGGTCCCGAACCGACAATTGAGAACCACTAATCTGTTTCTGTTCGGGGTTGCGGGTGGCTGAAGTTGATCCCAGCTCTCATTGGACGAAAGGGGGGGTACACACTAGACTGGATGTCAGTCAAGTTAAAGAATGAAACATTGAAGATGGAATATGCCAAATACTTTGGTCTCGTGAAAAATTAGGTCTTGGGTACTTCTCCCATGTTTACTATGAGACTTTGTTCTGACAGTCAGACTCACACACACACACACACACACACACACACACACACACACACACACACACACACACACACACACACACACACACACACACACACACACACACACACACACACACACACAAACAGAGGGTTATTCACAAGAAGCACTCTGACGTGGGAGAGGAGAGAGAAAGGCCTGTGTGTTCAATCAGGCCTCTCATTCTGTCCTTTGTCTTTCACTGTCTTCTCCACTTTTTTTCTGTGAATTTCTCTGGTCTCATGATTGGCTGCAGCTGATAAGGAAGTGTGTTTCTTATTGTATGAAGTACTGTAGTGTTTTAGACTGTGTGTCTGGTTGTGGAGATGCTACTGTCTAAATACATCTGCTAGACAAAGCATTATCATTTCCTCATTTCACAATTTCGACATCATTGTTTTCTTTCTGCGACATTTCCTCTCTCCCTCTCTCCCTCTCTCTCCGTCTTTCTTTGTGTGTGTGTGTGTTTGTGTGAGTGTACTTTTGAGCAAAGACTTGGATAAACAGGTCAAATGTCAACAGACTGGCAGGCCAGACGCATGAATCAAACCCATGCTTCTCTTCTCCTGAAGTAAGAAAGAGAAAAGAGGTGTGGGATGGGAGGCGGGGGAGGACCTTGACGTTGGATCATTAAGGTGCTTTGTGTAAATCCTCGTCGAAAAAAGGAGAAGGAGCTCTGACTTAGCAGTTGATTAATAATTCCTGGCAGAGGATGTTAATGCTCCGAAGTTGACTAATGCTGGCTGAAAGGCGAGGGGGGAGAGGATGAAAGAGAAGGGGGAGAGGGAAGTGAAGGATTCCTCAAAAGGACGACGCACCACCTTTTTAGATAATGAAATCTTTTCTGCAACTGAGAAATGCTGCGGCTTAGAAATGTTTAGGTTTTGTCCCAAGAGTTAAGAGCATTCTCCAAATCAAAGAGTTCAATTTAGACTTTTTGTAATACTTTAATACACACAGTTTTTACATATTGTCATGTTACCAGATATTTTAACTTAGATCAGATCCTAATATCAATCAAAACGACACAGATACCTGCCGGCAACAAAAGTACAAGTCCTGCACACGATCTAAATTGGACAAAAAGGTTGACAATGTTTCGATACCAAAACATTACCTATGTATTTGTGCTGCTTCAACAGTGCTCTCTCTTTCACACACCTCAGTTTTGATTAAAAAATGACCGAAGATCAGATTTGTTTGTAAAGCTTCGGTACTTATTCATATTATCGATCATTAAAATAACAGAGATTGTATCACTCGTTATCGATAACTATCAAACAATTAGCCAACCTGATTTTCCACAGCTGTCACACAGCAGCAGTGTCTGAGTGTGTCTGCTTTCATGCATTTGCTGTTCCATAACTTCCTTCAACCCCCCTCCCCTCCGGCCCCTGGGATTAATACCTGGGTTGGCATGGCAACTGTGACGCGGGCCATTGCCATGGGAGAGAAGCAGGAAGAGAGATTGGAAAAAAAAAAAGGGAGGGGGAGAGAGAGAGTGAAGTTATTCTGTCAAATCATTGGACCAATGCTGCATCCAGACAGGATGAACAAGCAGACTAAAAGTGTAATAAAAAAAAGAAGGTATTATTGCCTCACAGCACAACATTACAGCTTTGATGAGCTGGAGATTGATTGGACTGCTGATCAATACCGGTGACTCAACAATTTCCTGGCCAGCTGCTGACGTGTCTGCAGTCTGAAGTCTCTCTTTTCATCACTGCGCTGTCTTGGAAACAGTGCCCAGCTGTTATTTCTGTCTCTAAATCTGTAACATCTCCAGAGCCGTGGTGGTCACAGATTGAATTTCTCAGTTATTGGAACAAGTAGTCAGGAACAAGGAGAGAAATGTGGGGGAGAAGAAGAGGTGAGGGGGGGGGGGGGGACAAGAGAGGTAAATGAGTGTTTAGGACAGAGGTGACGGAGGAGAGGCTAAGCCGATAATTCTTCTTAAAGCTCAGATGAACAGCTGATGCATCATGCACTTAATTCAATTACACACACTCCCAAAGGGCCTGCATGTGTATTTATGACAATGCAGCTTCCTGTTTCCAGAGCCGAAGAAAAAAACGGACAAAATAAGAACAGAAGCCAGACAGAGATTGAACTGGTGTCTTTTCAACAGAACATCTGAAATCTTATTTGAGGTTTTTAAAAACGACAGACTTAAATCTGCCTTGTTATCTTTGGAGCTTGTCCTGCTGCAAATACTTGTTTTCAATCTTTCATATCAATGAGTCATGGTGCTCATGGTGCTTTCACATATTATGCACCCAACTCCTGAAAACTCACAGACATTTTCATGGAGCTGCATGTGAGAATGCAAACAGCCTGATTGAATCACTCTGAATTTACCCAGAATGTTTCTTGCTAGTCCCCTGGTAAATGTTCTGTGCGAAATCAGGATGAGCTGATGTGAGAGCACATCACACACCTGCTAGTGAGCGGAAGGGGGTGGAGCCTATAGACTGTGTGCGTGACCGATGTTATGTTTTTAGTGTTTGCCGTCTGTGGCTGATTGGAGAACAGAGAGGCTTGAGTTCAGTGGTCAACTGGGGTGACCTGGTTGTTCTGGTAAGTGCATTGCGTGTGATGGGAGTGTCAGGCTGGCTGTCAGGAGATCAATGATTTTAGAGGCATTGTTCCTGCTGCTGACGGTGAGCATGGTGGGAAGTAGGCCTGGACTATTTGATAAAAATATGAACTGTGCTGCTGTTACATAGTTCAGTATTGGCATAGTGTATGAAGTTCAATACATTAAAAACAATATTAAAGAGCATATTAGCTTTAAATCAGTTACACAATTTTCCAGAATCAAAAATAAACCGAAAAACTATTTTTTCCAACACTAAACTGACATGAATTAATTAATCTGAGGATAGCTGGTAGCTACCTCAAACTTCATCTACTTACATCAAAGAGGCATTAAAGCATCATCATTATACTCAGGCCTCCATCCAATAGATAAAATGTGCACAGGCTGAGTAAGAAAGCATTGTTTGTTTTCTTATTTTTTCTTATTTACTGTGATAAATTCAGAATATTGCAGTGTGTAAACACTCATATTGTGATGATGAAGAAATTGCATTTAATTTCACAGCAGCCCTAGTGTCAGAAGTTCACACACCCAATCATGGCACAAATCTTTTGTTTGTCTGTGCATTGCAGCACTGTTGTTGAAAGACGTGGATTTGCATGGGTGAACTACAGTGGTCCTTTTCCCTCTGGGCTCATTGAATACCAGGAATCTGTCTCAGGTGATATCAGTGAAAACATGCACACAGACCAGACAGCCATGCATACATCGCCTCGGGCTACTGTAAAGTTATGTCATCATGACAGTGTTGTTACTACGGCTGTGAAAAGCAAATTCCTGGCCCATGTGACTCAAAGGAAACTCACATGTTGTTTTAAAACGCAGGAAGACACACTTCATTTTGTTCAGTTTGGTGCTGCTGCCTTCAATGAATGGTTACACACTGCTGCTGCTGCTGCTGCTGTAGATGATAATTCATTATAAAGCTGTGTGTATGTCAGTACTCCTTGTAGTTAAAAGTCATGTTGTGGTAATTTAGAGTGTAGGAACATTTACTTTACTTGATCCTTTCTTCTCTCATGTTGTAGGCCTTTTAATTCTTTGTGCTGGATTAAAAAATACACACACACAATAACAGCAGCTACTCCATCAGTCAGTCAATATAACATCTCCCGGTGTCTTACTCACACCTTCAACACTAAAAGTGAGTTCAGCTCAGTGCAGCTCCTCTACATCTGCACAACTGTATCTCAGCAGGCAGCGATAAGAAAGGTGCTGCCTGCTTCATCCCTCCATTGCTACACACAACACATGGCAATAAACATTTTATAAAAGTGGATCAGGTGTAATCTGAGCGCTTTGCTTTGAGGAGCACTTGCAGCAAATGTTCTTCAGTGCTGGAAAATATTCTACCTGAGTGTAAAAGAGAGAAATGCTGTACTAGAGTCTCGTTTAAAGCAGGAATTCACTGATGCCCTCTTTTTTTTTTTGTCTTCTTGTTGTTGCTGCTCTTCCTCTTTGTCTCCTTCTTTATTTACTTTAACCTTTCTCACTGCTGCGTTATATATACTCACCGAAACACAAGTTTGCTGAGGAGTTTACGCCGGAATAAATGACACAACATTTAAAAAGATATTCAAAAACAACAGTTACTGCGCTGCACCCTCTACCCCTCCTGTCTTATTGTTTTCTTGTCTTTTCCTCCACTCCCCTCAATTCCTGTGCATTGTTAATTTGCCTCGTTTTCTATTTCTGTATTGGTTTCCTGCATACACACACTTACACACACACACACTCAGTCTGCTTTTGTAACACACACATTTTGTTCTTTGTCTCTGTCACGTAGACTCTTCCAAGTAAAGTCACATTTCCCCTCTCGGGTCAGAATGTCTCACTTTGTCACTAATAGCCAAACCCAAACAACTAATGATGGATGAGTGGCTTCATTGCATTAGTTAAACACTTTACAGAGGCTTAAAAAAAAAAAACCCTGTGGAAGTAATTGGCAAATCCCCAAGCTGTGATACATATGCTTTGTAGCTTTTCATTAATTTTTAATGTTGTTATTTTATCCAGTTTTTTATAAATTCCTCTGGATAAATCGAGGTTCAATTTGCCGTTATTCCAGCTGATGTTATGTCATAAGCGCCCATCAGCGTGTTCCACTGTGATAGATCCAGTGCTGGCTCGTCCGCTCTGTAATCTTTTAAAATGGAGTTCACAGACGAATACATTACTTTAATTAGACGGAGAGAGAAAGAGAGAGGCACGATGAGGCAGCAGTCTGCAGCTCAGTGATGGATGGGAGCGGAGGCGGTGCACACCCAGGGGAGGAGGCTCCGCTGTCAGCCTAGTACCTATCACACATCCCCTGGGTGGTCCCAGGTCTAGGGTGCTTGTAGAAATGAGTGGGGGGATGTTCAGGGAGCGGTGTCTATACACCAGTAGGGAAATGAATAAATTGAATAACGAAAGAACAATTAATTTGATGAATGGACGATAAAACACAAAGACAAAAATGCTTCCTTAAAAACATCTTAGATGTTTTACTCGATCCACACTAGTGGGGCATTATACTTAAATATTAGACATTTAAATCCAAATATAGATCCTAATTGTATATGCTTTATATTCTGACATATCAAGATGTTATGATCTTATATAAACAGATCAGTAACTGTGGACTCTACCATGCTGAGGTTTTATCCAACTTGTGATATTTTCTGTGACAGCTGTCATGAAAATAAGAGAACTGAAGCAGCACTAGAATATGTAATGTTGTGATCTTTTTGTGTTGACTTTATATTGACTGTAAACATCCCAGTGACAAGATAACATCTGTCTTTTGTTTTCTGTTTGCATTAGATGCTGACTCAACAAACAGCAGTTTAAATTCAACGCCTCAGTCCTTTAAACGTATCGCTCTTATCATTCATCTCTGAAATATTTGGTCTAGATCAGGGATGGGCCACTTTGGTCACACTTACATTCATTTAACTCTCACTGCCAGGGGGCCAAATTGTAGAATACAAAAACGATTACAGTCAATTATGTCTCAAATTTAGCTCAACATATACCAGTGATCGAATATTATTAGGGACATATTTCTGCTTTTCATGATTTCATGGCAGATTTTGTCAAGTTTTCTTCATGTTTCCAGTTAATTGATATGTCAAAATTGACCTGAGGACCACGCTGAGGGTTGATGGGAGCTGCATGTGGCCCCCGAGCTGCCAGTTTCCCACCCCCTGGTCTAGACTGAGTTGAATGATATCATTTAGCATTTAAAAGAGAAATTGTGTCCTGACTTCTTTGTTTTCTCCTTTTTTTTCTCAGCTGTTTCGAGAGGTACGCATCATGAAAACTCTCAACCATCCCAACATCGGTGAGTTATACCTCAGACGACCATCAACTGTGTGTGTGTGTGTGTGTGTGTGTGTGTGTGTGTGTGTGTGTGTGTGTGTGTGTGTGTGTGTGTGTGTGTGTGTGTGTGTGTGTGTGTGTGTGTGTGTGTGTGTGTGTGTGTGTGTGTGTGTGTGTGTGTGTGTGTGTGTGTGTGTGTGTGTGTGTGTGTGTGTGTGTGTGTGTGTGTGTGTGTGTGTGTGTGTGTGTGTGTGTGTGTGTGTGTGTGTGTGTGTGTGTGTGTGTGTGTGTGTGTGTGTGTGTGTGTTGGCCCGGCCTCTGTGCTGACGTCTCTTCTGTTGTGTCTTGCAGTACAATTGTTTGAGGTGATTGAGACTGAGAAGACTCTCTACCTGATTATGGAGTATGCCAGCGGAGGTGAGTGACACATCCACCACTCACGCCAAGTATTTAAAGCCACAAATTACACTGATTACTCTGCCTGAACTATGCACATCAGACACTTAATGCAGGTTATCAAGGTCAGCCCTTTGCCTTCTTCACAGAGACAGGGACCTCACTAATAAGGAAAACATGTGTCAATCTTTTCTCTTCTTTTCCTCCAATATCATCCTGCTCTCTTCAGTGTTTTTCTTTCTTCTCTCCTCATGATGCCTTAATCTCTCTCTACTTGCTCTTTATGCTTTTTGATCTCTTCTTATGCCTAATAAGGAGGCAGCAGCTTACCAGCTGACACGCTGCTCCCTTGAACTCAACCTTGTAGGTTCAAATTCTTGGCTTTAGTGCACAACTGCACACACAGATATGTATAGAGACTTACACACAGGAGCTTTTAAACCTTTGAATGTCTGGATTATGATTTACTTTAATGGACTTTAAGTTAATTTAAAACAAGCCAGAAAGGACTATCGGACCCTTATATGAGGTTTTAACCCTTTAAAGACTTGTTTTAACTTCTGCTCTTCAAAGCGAGAAAACTTACTTATGCAAGCTGAACACAGACCTGATTCTGAGCTCATAAAACCCTGGCAGAGAGTTGTAGATTTTATTACTTTCAAACACACACACGAACACATCCTGAGGGAAAAGACGCTCTGAGTTCACATAAACTTAATGCAAATGTTTTTCTTGGAGCTTGAAAACAGCAAAGGTGGTGAGCATCACTGTGTGCAGGAAGACACCACAACAAAACTATTAAGAACAACCTATCATTTACTGACAGTTTCTATAAATGTCAGGTGTCTATTAAACGACTTCCCTGACTGCCTGAACCGCAGCATGTCTTCACACCTTTTTGTTTTTCCCTCCAGGCGAAGTGTTCGACTACCTCGTGGCTCACGGCAGAATGAAGGAGAAAGAGGCCAGAGCCAAGTTCAGACAGGTCAGTTCAACCTCATACCTGACCTCACCTGTGCGACCGTCACCGCTCAGCTAATAGCTGCTTTTTATATTTACTGCCTGATGGAAACTTGGAGAAGGGAGGAAAGAAAGATCCATCAATCCAATCACCAAAACAAAGCCTGGTTTATGCGTTACAGGCACTAACCAGCTTGGCCAATATTCTGATCTGCTAAAATCAGCATTGAGTGACAGCAGCCGAACTCTGGGTTCCCTCAGCGTTGATGATGTGACTTATTGTTCATAGTCTCTCTTCAGCTTGTGACAGGGCAGTGTGAGACTAAAGCTGACTAGTACAGGGATAGTATCAAGTTTTCCACTTTGGTTCAGAAAAAATAAAACAAACAGAAGGCGTCATTAAATTGTATCATATTGTTACATTAGAGTATCATTGGTCCAGGAGGGCATGTGAAAAAGGAGCTTGGAGTTTAGCTGCCTGTTATTTTTAAGTACAAACATTAAGTGCAGTTGTGTTCCAATGTGTGATGTCTTTTTTTTTCCTTTCTCACTTCTCAGATTGTCTCAGCGGTGCACTACTGTCATCTGAAGAACATTGTTCACAGAGACTTGAAGGTGATTACTCAATGTACTCAAAGAATACAGAATAAAAAAGGTTTTCTGCCACAAAAAATCTGAGAAAGTGTTATTCATCTTGGTGATAAACCCTTTAATATAAACTGTTATAATAATTGAAGTAATATTTGCATGTATGAATCATTTCTGTCTTTAAGTTATATCAATGATTTCAAAAGTTGAGTGCATAGAAACCACCAAAATGTCTCATCCATTGAACATGCAGAAAAGCATAATTTCCAGTATGTCACTTCTGAAAGGTGTTATGGCCTTCAGCTTTAATTTGCAGGAATCTTTTTCAGCACTCCGTATTTCAGTAACGCTGCATAATTCCAGTTTTACCTATTTTCTAACAGCCTGACTCTCTGTGTTGATGCATGCAGGCAGAGAATCTACTGTTAGACGCTGACGCCAACATCAAAATAGCCGACTTTGGCTTCAGCAATGAGTTCTCGGCGGGCAGTAAACTGGACACATTCTGCGGCTCTCCTCCGTACGCGGCCCCAGAGCTGTTCCAGGGGAAGAAGTACGACGGTCCAGAGGTGGACATCTGGAGCCTGGGGGTCATCTTGTACACGCTGGTCAGCGGGTCCTTGCCCTTCGATGGACAGAACTTAAAGGTGACATGGAGGCTGACTCTTACTACACAATTTCTAATCTTTTATTGATCTTTTATGATTCCCTGCAGCAGAAACTCACCAAACATAAATGTGTGTTGTGTTCAGGAGCTGCGGGAGCGTGTTTTAAGGGGGAAGTATCGTGTGCCCTTCTACATGTCTACAGACTGTGAGGGAATCCTGCGCCGCTTCCTGGTTCTCAACCCTACCAAGCGATGCTCACTGGAGGTGAGAAGGAAGCATGACAAGAACATGAAGACGAGGGTCAAACAGCCCGTTCTTACTCATGTTCATAGTGACCACAGTGATGTCAGCTGCACGATGTGATAATTAAACATTCATGGTGTTTATGTTAGAGAGAACACATAACAGTCAGAATATAAAGTAAAGGATGAACATGAGAAAAAAAAAGATGCAACTTGTATTTGTGGATGAATAAAATCTAAATGGATTTCTGTGTCTTAACTGTGATGCTGTAGTTATATTGTTCTCTTCTTTTCTCTTCACCAGCAAATAATGAAAGATAAGTGGATGAATGTCGGCTATGACGGCGAGGAGCTGAAGCCCCACTCAGAGCCGGTGGAGGACTTAAATGATACCAGCCGCATCGGTGAGAAAATCATACCTTTATTAAGGGGGGGGGAGCTTTTGCTTTTCCTTTATGCTAACATTATTGTGGAGAATGTCACCCTGCTTTCCTGTAAGATAATCGACACTTTATGAAATGTCATTCATTCAATTTTCTCCAACTCCAGATGTCATGGTCGGGATGGGCTTCACCAGAGATGAAGTCCGAGATTCACTGGTCAGTCAAAAGTATAATGAGGTCACTGCCACTTACCTGTTGCTGGGACGCAAAAATGAGGTGAGGTCAAAGGTGATGGTTAGCCTTTTGTTTTGTGTTTTATCCTCTGTATTAAGCAGCGGTGTAGGAGGTGTTGTGGTGTTTTTTTTTAGATAAGATCATGAACTATATAAAGCTATGTCCACAGAAAGGCACGCCTCAGCGTCAGAGATTTTCAGATACAGAATGGAGGGACTGTCTTTTGTGTTTTCAGCAGATTAAAAGTCTAATCTTAGATTGTTTATAACTGTTCTTTGTGGATCATTCTTTTATAAGCACAGTCAGAAACAGACAAAACATTTTAAAACAAAAGGATCCATGCTTCTGTTTGAAGAAGTTGTTTTCCTAGTTTGACAAGTTTGAGACATGAATTCAACCAGATCTTCTTTCAGTATTTCTGTAACTGCACCAGACTAACCTGGTCTAGGTTCTGACCCTGGGTGGTTGCTTCAAATGAACAACTTCATAGATTCTTATTCTGAATGTAAGGCTAAATTCAGAACACACTTTGCATGCTTTCTGTTTTTATGGATCTCCCAGGAGGAAAAACATTAAAACTGTCTTCCTGCCTGACGATTTCCATCGCATTAAGTCCAAAATGTGCAGTTTCTGCTCAGCTGTGTAGCTCTATGTGGTTATTTTTGCCATGTGGTGTTTGTAAGCTTGCAGGGTGATGGAGGGGGCAGCACTTAAGGTCATAACTAATGTGTGTAGGACACAGCCAACTTTTTAGATGTCAGGAAAGTATTAAAATTGCATCTTAGACACTGAAATTTAAAGAACATCCTTTTTCTTCTTTCTGTGTTTGTCTGTCAGACGGACGGCAGTGAATCTCGGACGGGCAGCAGTCTGAGTCTAGCTCGAGTCCGACCCAGCGCCATGACCAACGGGACCAGCAAACACACCACCTCATCATCCGCTGCCACTTCTTCCTCCTCTGGCCACAAGACACAGCGCAGTGCCTCCACTTACCACCGCCAGAGACGACACTCTGACTTCTGTAAGTCCAAACTCTGAGATCAGCGGCACACTGGGTTTCTTTTTGCTTGTCTTCGTATCGAATGGTTACAGAAATCTTCCCTCACTAATAGTGTTCTTCTGTATCTCTCAGGTGGTCCAGCAGTTCCAGGGTCAACGCATCCAAAGCGGAGTCCCAGTGGTACGGCTGAAGGGGCGGGGCTTAAGGAGGAGCGGACGTCTATACGGAAGCCGAGCACAAATCCTGTGGGATCCCGTAGCATCCCGACCCCGTCTAGTCCCATGGTCAGCTCTGCTCACAACCCAAATAAAGCCGAGATACCTGACCGACGCAAGGAAGCTAACTCAACCACGGTACAGAAACATTTAGTGAGTGTCCATCGTAACCAATCCTTACATCTCATACCTCATCAATACAGCATGTGCAGATGGCAGAATCCTCCGAGTCGTTCTAATCCCATTTCCTCAGATTACAGCATGTTGAGGCTGCTCTGACACAGATATTATAGAGACTGCCTTCACAGCTTAGAGAAGAGTTGAACAGTCACATGCATACCTTGAGATGAATAACAAACTGCAGATTTGCCCACCAGGGGGGTAATATGCAGATTATGGTTATTCAGTAAGATTAGCATGACAGAGAGATGTGGAGAGTTTCAAGAATGTTGAGAGTTGAAGACTGCAGCCGGATTAACCTGAGATTAACTCTTTAATGTTCTACACAGCGGAGCGTAAGACGGTCTGAGGTCAAACACTGAAGGAAAAGGGGGGCAGGGGAGTCCACTGGTTTTATTTTAACCTGGTTGGAGAACTGAGCTGAGGAGGTTTAAACAACATTTTGAGGCATAGAAAAGAACAGTTAATGGCTCTAAATATTCTCCCTACGTTGTGTTTTGTGGTGAACACATTCTCCTCTCACATGGTGTTAACAAAGATCATCAACAGCAGAAATGTTTGTCAGAAGTTATTTCAGTAAAGTCATGGGATGTTTTTTTGGTTTCTGATTCTTTTCACAGAATAATATCCCTGCTAGTGCCATGACTCGGAGGAACACGTATGTGTGCACGGACCGAACCAACACTGAAAGAAACTCACTGCTGCAAAACGGCAAAGAGAACAGGTGAGAGGGGCGGAGTGTGTGTGTGTTTACCTGACATTTCTGACCTCAGCCAGACGGCATGGAGAAAAAGCAGAGATACAGAAAGTCACCTCATCTTGTTTCTAAACTCCCTGAGGGACCTCAAGGGTTAAAGGTAGAGACCATACACTGTACAAGAGAATGGATTTGGATTTGGATTTGGAAAATCTTTATTGTCCTTGAGGGGGCAATCTGGTTTGCAACAGAGGTCCATACAGTCAATACAGCCATAAAAAACAGCACAATGACATAAATACACACATATAAAACATAACTACCATGATATCACTATGATGGACGTGAGTGAGATAAGGGACAAAAGACCAACAGTCCATAGTAAAAGTGTCCAGGCAACAATGCCTACAGCTTATTTAAAAACCCAACAGCTGATGGAACAAACGACCTCAGGTATCTATTTGATTTCGACCTCCTTACATAAGTGAACCTCGGCCCTGTCGGCAGAAGTCTAAACTCTGCATGCAGGGGGTGCTGAGGGTCTTCCAAGATGGCCTTTGCCAAGACTCCTGTTTGTTTCAACAGAAAGGCCTTAAACCTGCAGTCTCTCTACTAACCAGTAGGGGATAACTCCACTTGTTGAAAAATGAAAAAGAGTGATTGTAAGTCCACTAGGAATGACTCTTCTGATGAGTTGATTTTTAATCTTGGTAAACATTTTGCTAATGTGTTTGTGGTTTCCATTTCTTGTTTCAAGTCTTCAATACATGCTGATGATTATTTTATAAGTTAAAGTCCCAATTGTGGTCCAATTGACGGTAAAGCGCAAGCAGGGTATGCAAGGCAAGGCAAGTTTATTTATGTCGCACATTTCAACAACAAGGCAATTCAAAGTGCTTCACACAAGACATCAGAAAGCATCATGACAGAGGAAAGAAAAGAAACATTAAAATAGAAAGTTTAAAAATCTCCACAAGTAATTTTTGTTTACTCAGATTTCTAGTTACCTATAAACACAAAGAAGTCCCTGTCCTTTAAGTAGGATTCAAACCAGTTTAGTGCTGTGCCAGAAGCTCCCACCAAGTTTTCCAATCGGTCGAGTAATATATTGTGGTCAACTGTGTCGAACGCAGCACTGAGATCAAGTAAAACTAAGACTGAGGTTCTGCCACTGTGCCACTATGCTTCAGTACTTGGCTCCCTGTGATTATAAAGGCTCTACCATAGCACCCTGTCAACCAGGACAGAGGTGTACCAGTGACTATCCACACTCTTATCTCAAATGTCCACTCAATACAAGTACAGATTTATGGTTTGGATCAGCATATGGGTTGATCTGAAGAATGTGTTGACTCAGTTTGAGGGTGAGGGTTGTCTTTAAAAGAGGCCGGATGTAACTGTTGGTTATTTAATGTCAGTGCAGGGAGGTGGATTAAATGACACAATCAAACTTGGATTAACCTGAAGTGGTGTCATGTAACATATTTTATTCTGGTAAATTCAGCTTGAATAGAGACTGGTTCCACTGGTACAGCTTGTCTCTCTCTGCACAGAGCTCAGAGGGTGTTTGGCCCCGGGTGTTAGTCTCACATACAGTTTGTCTCTTCAAGAGGAGATAAAGGGCTTACACTGTGCATGAGTGGTTTCGTCTGTGTGTGTGCGTGTGTTTGTGTGTGTGTGTGTTTTATGTACCAGTGTGGATTGTCTGTTGTTGTGACAGATGGTTGTCTGCACGTCAGTCTCAGAGTAGGCATGAATCACTTCTTCATCTCCTCTCTCTCCTCCTCCTCTATCCCCAATAATCACTCTCTCACTTTCTCTCTTTTATTCCGGCTGACCTGTTTTCCACCCCTCTCTCTCTCTCTCTCTCTCTCGCTCTCTCTCTCTTTATCAATCTGTGATGTTTACTCTCAGTGGGAGAGCCAGAAAGTTTCTGTGGGTCGCCTGAACTCGAGTTAATGTTTCCTGTTCAGAGTTGTACGCTGAAGTCAGGCAAAATATCTAATCTTTCACTTAAAGCAATACAAACACTATGGTTCAATGGATAAACAAATACATATATTTGTATTTAGTAGATGTAAAAGGAATAAAAAGATTGACAGAACAGCCTCACAATGAGCCTTTATTCTCTGGTGCAGCTCCATTTGGTGATGTCACAGGTGGTGCTGAGGGATATTGAAATTGGAGCAGAGAGTGACAGGTGAAGGAGGGGGGGGGGGGGGGGGGGGCAGGAGGAGGGGGGAAAGAGGAGGTAAGCAGGAGAGCTGCAGGATGAAGTGATGACTGGCATTGTGCCCACGTGAGCTGCGGATCGGCTCGGTGGCCTTGTCAATGTGAATCCATGCCAGAGTGGTTGATGAATCCAACACGTGTGCATCACACACACACACACACACACACACACACACACACACACACACACACAGTCACATTATGTTGACTAAAGTACAGCAGCATGTGTGTGTGTATAATTAATCTTATGTTGTTTATAAAACATAGAGCTCCTTATGTTACTGTGAGTATGAACACTGACACTAATCTATGATGACACTGGAAGCTGAGTGAACTCGTGCCAAGACTCGCGGACGTAAAGACACATCCTGAAGGACAGATTCATGTCCGTGGGCCAACTTATCTTATTATAACTTCCTGTTACTTCCTGTTACTGTGCACTTATTGAAGATTACATTTTAATATAGTTACCTGTGATTTTATCTACATAACTTTAAAGGCCTTATATGTGATTTTTTGATCCAGCAGATGTCGCCCTTGAGCACCAGCATGAAACCAAAACAACTTGCGGTGCATTGTTGTGTTAGCATGCTAATGCTAGTGATCTTTATCTTGCTCGTATCTTCACACTGCATGTAAATTTACCTGAAATGAGCGTGATCTAGAAACACAGTTAAGCAGTGAGTACAGTATGTTATTCTTCTTTTCTCTAGTCCCTCAATTAAACAACTTTTATACACGAGGGGAGGAGTCAGCCGGCCGTCCTGGCGATGTAAACAAAGTGAAGATAGGACTCTGAAAACTCTGAAAACATCACAGACAGTGGGACTCGGGTGTTACACCCATTGTAGACAGTCATGACTCACAGAGTTATTTTCAGAGGATATACTTGATTTATACATTTAAGTGTGAAAAATCACATAGAAAGACTTTAAACTCTGTTATTCATATACACATCATCATCATTATCATTATTGACAGACTCAGGTGTCCATACAGACATAAAACACAAGGTAAAAACAAACAATGTAGATACAAACAAACAAATCACCACCAATACAAACAGAATGAACAATTATTTAATAGTCATACTTGTCAAAAAGTAATATTTTTTATCTTCAGCTAGAAATGAAATAAAAAGTTGACATATGAGCAGAGGTTTACAAAGATTACTTTAAAAAAATCATGTCCTTAGTCTTGTAAAATAACTTCCAAACATCAGAAGAAACATTTGAAACAGAAGTCTTGAAAACTGTCTGAGTGATTCTGTGAATAACATCAGTGGTGGCTCTCCGCCTTTCTACGTTATTCTCAGTGTGTCAGCACCAATTCATCTCCTTCATTCTCCTCCTCACTATTCTTCAGTCTTTTAACACAATCCTCTCCACTTTCTCCCCCCCTCCTCCCTCGGTCCCCGGTGTGCACCCCTGCAGTGAGCTGCAGTAGGTAGCTGGTTCACATGGACGTTAAACGAATTGGCTGTGCAGCGGCTGCGCTTCAACTTAACCCGTCTAATGGTCATGCCCTACTTCAGCCCCGTGTGTGTGGGTGTCATCTAGAGCGTTATGAAAAGCAGCCTTGGGCCACCAGCCAGTAAGAGAGTCAGGGGGATGAGAGGTGTGTGTGCGTGTGTGTAGGTGTGACAAAGCAGGGAGCTGAATGAGAGGTACAGTAAGGGGAAGGCATAAAAATCTGAATGGTCCAGTTGGGAGAGTGGATTTTAAGTCTCTACAAAAAAAATAGCATGTTTGAAAAAGCAGCTTGCTCTCTTATCTTTGGTTAACTTTGCCTCCAGGAAAGGAAAGAAAATATTCTTAATAATCCCAAGGTCATTAAAAAATATTTGCAACCAGGGTTTGTGCTGTAGGGGTCGGCTGGAAGAGCCACAGTGAGGATGACGTCATGCCACTTCAGCTAATGAAAACACTCATTTAACTTAATGATAAAACATCAAAGATCCCTCAGGTGGGTTCAGTCCACTGTGGATCAGATTCTTGTGTCTGTTTGAAACTGAAACACACAGTTATGGAAGTTCAGTGACTCCTCGCTGTTTCTGCTACGCACTCCTGATACACTGCACACAGCACCACAGGAGCTGACAGTCATGACATTTTGTATGATTTTACAACATCAAATAACTAATTTGTAAGAAAATTCTCAGAAATAAAGATGATTTTAAGATGTAGCATGATGATATCTATCATGACAAAAACATGTGAGAAAAATGCATCTAACGTGCAATCTGATTTTTTAGTTTGATCCATGTCCCAGGTGTTAACATGAGCCCTTTTTGTGGTCCTATCATTGTCTAAAAATAATTTTTAAAAAACTTATTGCACAGGATTCCCATGTTCTGCTTATAATCATATGCATGCAAAATATTCATCAATTCATTTGCATAATAAATATTCTTTCTTCCTTTTTGACCAACGCTGACTGTGCACATGAAGAGTGTGCACATGGTTTCTCTAATTTATAATTTAACTATATTACATGTAAAATTAAAATGAGGTAAATATGCCTCTAGTTCAAAGTGTTAAAACTAATCATGTGATGCTTTAGCAAAGTGCAAAAGCTCCTAAAATGTAACAATCGTTTGATTCCTGCCTGTTTTTACCCTTGCCACTTGAAATAATCTTTCAGCCGCTAACTAGATTTTCTTTCTCCTCCTTCCTCCAGTTCCATATCCCACCGCCTCCCCCCTGCCTCGCCCTCAACCCACAGCATAGGTGGTGCCTCTGGCATCTCCTCCACGTCCTCCACGCCCTCCTCCCGCCTCTCCCGGGGCACCACGGTGAGGAGCACTTTCCACGGCGGGCAGATCAGAGACCGCCGGCCTCCCTCCCACGCTCCCCCAGCCTCCCCTACACTGTCTCATGACTCCAGCCCGCTGCCCCACGTCAGGACTCGGGCCACAACCAACCTGCTTAGCAAACTCACCTCCAAGCTGACCCGCAGGTAAGGGGAGAAGCTGGGAGAAGGACTTTTGACTCCGCTGATTGTTTAGCCTTAAAGAGGAGACGTTTAGCTTTAGTTTTAGATGATGTGATTATAAAAACAGAAAAGAGAACGATTGTATGTGTTTGATGATAACTGCTGATGTGGTGAAGCTGACTGCCTGTATGTTTTCTTTTTTTGGCTTTGTAACTGGACAGAAATAAAAACCTGTACATGAAGATCACTGAGCTAACCTTGCTGCCTCTCACCGTCTCTTCCTTAACCAGCACTAACCAGCCTTCTTTCTCTAACAACACATCTTTACAGGCTTTAGAAGTTGTCCTCCTTGATGTCAAACCTGGGTCTAATAGAGTTCAAACATTATTCCAGCTGCTCGCTAAAACTCTCCAGTTAATCAACAGAGCAGAGACTTATATTACATGTACTTTAGGAAAGCTTTAGCATTAATAATATTGTGTGAAACTACTGATTACCCCGAAATAATTGATGACCTATGTGACCCAGGTCTGCTGCTCAGGGGGGCAGACTGTACGTCTTTCACTGTTGATTTATCTCTGCTGCTTATTGTTGCTTTTATCTGTTGGTTTGTTTCAACTTTTTGCTTTTCCTTACCAGCCACCTGCCTTTCTTCTACCCTCCTTTCTCCAGAACTACAGAACATAAAGTTTAATTTGTTCTTCTCTGCCTCCTCTACCTGTGCTTTTTTTTTTTTTACTCTCATCTCCACGTTGTCTTTCCCCCCCTCCTTTTTTTTTTTACTTGCCTTCTCTTCCGTTCGATGTCTCTCTTGACTCTCTGCTGTTAAATTTTTTCTCCTTTATTTTCCATTCGTCTCATCCTCTCTTCATCTCCTTCTCTTCTTCCTCTCTTCTCCTAGGGTCACTCTTGACCCTTCTAAACGTCAGAGCTCAAACAAGTCCATGTCGGGCTGCACCCTCCCACAGGGGACAAAAACAGTTAGTAAGTCTTCCTTTCCCATGTTTTCTGGCTGCTTTCTGTCTGTCTGACTTGTCTGCCTGCTTGCCAGTGCCCTGTCGTCCCCCTCTCTACTTGTCATGATGTCTGCCAGGTTAGAGTTCAGTTATGCAAATGTTTGTCTGAAGTAAAGCGTCTCTCCAGGCCGTGTTCATGGTGAGTTTAAAAACAGGGTTCTGTCTCCATGTATCACCTCAGACTTACTCTCCTCTACAAAGACAAGTTAATTCTCCATTTTTCACATGAAATGTGGATCCCTGTGGAACTATCTTCAAACATTAAAGATGAGAGCGAGGTTTTCTTAGGCGGGCGTATAAAATGAGGTTGTCTAAATTTGGGAAACTTCAATTCTTCTCGATCCTTTTCGATATCACTTGTTTGGAAATGATTCAATCTGAGACATTATAATGATCGATGGTATCAAAGAGTACCAAAGCTGTAAGAAAACTAAAAAACCTTCAGTCATAGTTTCAACCAAAAGCTGCAACACGAGAGAGAGAGAGAGAGGAACAGAGCATTGACTTAATTACGATATGATACACTTGGAGTCCAAGACAAATTTCCCCATGGGGACAACAAAGTGCTGCCAAACGTTCACCTGCTTCCACTAATAAAAAAACAAAATACAAAACACATCAACATGTAAACAGAAAGGCACAAATGCAAAACAACACAACACATATTGCACATTGCCCAAATTGCAGAAATACATTGAACATTTGTGTCTGTGCGACTGAGACCATGTGCAGGAATTTTCCTCCAGTTCTTTAAAAACAAGGATCGACCTCAAGTAGGGTCCTTGAACTTCGATTCTTTCTGCTGTTGTGTCCAAACAGGTATTAAAAATGTTAGTATAAGTAATCTTATCTAAGTATAAAATTCTGATATTGTGACAACCCTCGTATAAATCAAACGATCAAAGTCCCATAAAACTGTAATTAGTTTATTAATGAGAAAAACAGATTTTTGGTGATTAAAAACCAGACATCAATGACTATAAGGACTTCAGTCTATGTTGTTGTGATGTCAAAACAGGTCTCAATGTCATTTGATGTTCACTAGCATCATATCGAAGTTTAAAACTATTAACTAAAAAGAATGGTATAATAACAAATCGTTATAGTTCCTCCTGATTTTTCAGTCATACTTTTTACGCCGTGTTTTCTCATTTATATCATACATGTTGATGCTCAGATTTAGCGTTTCAGACTAACCCATGCCACGAGGTCGACTCTGTAAACACAAATTCAAACTGTCTGTCTCCACTAACTGACAAAGGAGGAATAGGTTCAGAAGGTCCAAACAATAAAGCGTCTTTACAGAAACAAAGACTGAGGTTTGAATGTGACTCAGGACGTTCGGCCGTCTTAAACCCGTCTCACCCTCTGACCCAAAATCCAGAAAACTCGAGTCCCCGAGCCTGTGGACAATAAACATTTCTTTAAAGAGTTTGTTTCTATGACTAAATCTCTAATCAGCTGCTGCCTGCCTGAATGTCTGTCTGTCTGTCTGGACTGCTTGCCTCTCTGCTGGCCAGGCTTTGCTCTGTAGCTCCCACTAGAGGCTGTAGGTGGCACTGCACAATTACCTGCTTCCAAAACAAAAAAAACAGTGCTGGATTTCTGGAACAATAAGGGGTGGATTTGGTGGTAATTTGATTTGAAGCTGGCTGGTTTCATGTTTGTCTTTATAGCTGGATCAAAGATTGAACTTAAGCGTTAGACATACGAGATCTGTACGTTCATTTAGGTAGAAATCCAGTGAGACACAAACAGAGAAACAATGTGTTTGTGTGTCCTCTTGAGTATGTGAGTTTATTGTATCTCCACTGTACTCGTGTGAGTCATTTAATCAACACCATATGTTTGTCCATGCTGTTAACAAATCAGCGGGTCTGCAGCAGGGCTGAGGGATCTCTGTGAGCAGAGGACAGACAGGAAAGAGGAGGAGGGGAGGTGTTTGGATGTTTTCTACAACAGGATAGGGGGTGAAGGATTCAGAGTTCTGCCTTCCTCACTTCTTTTAGTTGATCATCATTGCAGCACATTTTTAAATATCAGTTTTGATTTTGTTCAGACTTTTAGTAGATTTAGTTCTTCTAGTCGGTCTTTCCCTTTCTGACTTTCTAGAGGAAGCTGTCTGAAGTCTAACTAAAGGAAACCTGAGAGCTCACTTTTATTTAACTTCTTAGAACCGTCTCAGTCAAAGTTTCTGCTAACATCCAGAGTTAAAAGTCATTTAGAAGAGTTAAGATAATTCAGATCTGAGATGTTAGCAGCTTGAATGATTGTGAAGACTGAAAAAGTTAAGAATAATACTTCATATTGTAATTTCTTTTCCCAGTGCTTTTTGTATACCAAGGTTATTCCTTCCTTTATCCATCAATATATCATTTTTTTACAGTATATGTAACGTTTAAATGGTTTAAATGTCAAAATATTTTAAAAGCTTCTAAGTGGAACGAGTCTAAGGCCAAATCGTGTTTTCGTAAGAACAATTCAGATCCAATAAATGTTAATTTTTACATTTTGTAGATGTTGAAAGAAACCAGAATAATTCACATTTGTGGAGCTGGGATCACAGATTTTGTTCTCCTAAGTCGTTTATTCAAGAAATGAGATCAGGATAGTTCCTCCCACATTTGGAGACGGGATATTATGAGTGAGGCAGGTGAACTTTATTATAATCAGAATAATAATGATGTTTAGTTTTGTTGCACTTATAAGAAACAACATTTTAAAGTTCTTCACCAAACATAAAAACCCAAATTGAAAAACCCAATAATGAAGTATTCAAAGAAGAAGACATGTTGAGTATGTTTTCAGTGCTGACATGTTGGCAATAACACAAAGAAGTCACAGGATTAAAAAAAACTATGCACCCTTAAATGATCTCTCCTTCCAAACTGTGACGTGATAAAGATTCACGTCTGGGTCCATAATGTGCAAATGTGTGGCCAGAGTTTAGTCTGCATCATTTCAACTTCAAACCTGTGACATTTAAAGTGCACAGCATGTGTATGACCCCTCCCCAGCAGCAGATTGTTGTAAGAAAGCCTGCACCAGTCATCCCGACTGACCGAGCGAGCGTCACTGTCGTTTTAAATCAGGATTAGTTATGTAACCAGGATTTATCCTTCTCTTCTCAGCAAGTCCCTCAAGATACAAGCAGATTGTCCTGTTACACTGCTGCCAGCTGCTCTGTCTGTCTCCTGCTCTCCCTCACTTTCTGCTCTTCTCTCTCTCTCTCTCTCGTTCCCTCACTTTCTGCTCTTCTCTCTCTCTCTCGTTCCCTCACTTTCTGCTCTTCTCTCTCTCTCTCTCGTTCCCTCACTTTCTGCTCTTCTCTCTCTCTCTCTCGTTCCCTCACTTTCTGCTCTTCTCTCTCTCTCTCGTTCCCTCACTTTCTGCTCTTCTCTCTCTCTCTCGTTCCCTCACTTTCTGCCTCCTTTTCTCTCTCTCAGCTCGCAGCCTCAATACAGAGTAAACAATCTGCTACACACACTGTAGAGACGATACACAAATAGTCTCTAAATCAATGCCTAGTCGGTCAAAACGGTTTTATTTAAAAAAAAAAATCCCAAGGGAGTAGGAAGTGTGGAAGTCATTTGCATCACTCAGACAGGAAGTGAAAAGTCTTAATCTATCTGAAACCTCGCATAATTACTGCTGAACATCCATGCACGGGCATGGACTGATGCAGGATTTTAATGACGAATTATGAGGAAAAAATGGTAGTCTGACATTTGCCCAATTACTTTTTTGTGAAGTGTTTATTACAGATGTGGTGGAGTGAAGTTTAGTGTCGTGGATCCAACAGGAGTTGCTCTCCATGTATTGGCTTGATCACTGTTTGAATAGCGCTCACTGGTAAATCCTGAGGTGTATCTGTGGGGATTAGGGGAGGAGTCTCATTCCTCTGCAAGAGTCAAAAAGCTGTGACATGCATCTAATGACACGCTGAGAAACGAACAGGTCGTCAGTCAGAGACAGGGTCAGGTGATCTCACAGAACTACCTCAAATGATCTCCTTATTAATCCGTGGTGGTGGTTGGTGGCACATAACGGGTTAACATGGCGTGCCAGCAACACAAAAACAATGCCAACGTGAGGGCATGTGTGAGAGGAAGAAATCCTTTCTTACCAGTGTTGTATTAGTGAAACAGTCGAGCTTCTGTTGTGTTTGAACATCAAGTTTTCTTTTGTTAATAAAAAATATATATATATATATTTATACCCGGTATCAGTGAAATCCCCCGGCTCAATCCTCCGGCTCAATCCCTCCCATCATCACCCCAGTGGAATAAAGATCAGGTTGTCATATTGTTAGGGGAGAAGAAACCTCGGTCTTCACAAACACAAAAGCAACCCTGCCCCCTGGTGGCCGTGAAGTGGAAGTGCAACAAGCAGCCTCAAACTTAAAAACCTGCCTGAGTCATGATAGGTTAGAAGGAGGTTTTTAAGTAGTTCCATTTTCAATACTTCCATACTTTTGGAGACCACGTGTATTAAAAATGAAAATACAATCTCCGTTATTCTAATAATTAATAGTATTGAAAAGTACAGACAGACCTACAGATCTTCAGTCGTATTTTAACCGAAAGCTTCCACAAGCAGAAGAGAGGCGACAGGAGTGTGCAGGAGTGTGCTTACAGTTTTTAGTAAATAAAAACAAGAAATGACCCAATACTGTGTGGCTAGCACTCGTTTGTCTGTTGCCATGGTAACCATACAGATGACCATATTGTTTAATTTTTTACTAATATCAAATCTCAGTCAAAAACTCTGGTGTTGTGACAACCGTAGTCTCAAGAAGAAGATAGCCCGCACACTGCACAAATAACAAAAAAACGTTTTGATTCATGACAATGTTTCAACCAGAGGTCTTCTTCAGGTGATTTAAACCCAACAAAAACTGGATCTTTCTTTTTTACATTAAACACACAAAACATAATATAATGCTTACCATGAAACTGACACAGGAATTAAAGTAAGGAGTTGCAGGTTTAAAGACTGAGAGAGATCCTCTGTGACAACACTTTCATAAAACCTCAGAGAACAACCATTTAAGAAAATAAAAAGACGATCACAAGTAAAGAATATTATACATTCAGATCTTTTTGGAAGAATTGATTGTGCATAATTTGAAATCTTGAAAATCTTGTAAACTGTATCAGTTACCAAACAAAACATGTTAACCTTTAAACTGATATTCTCTCATGTTGATCTCCGCTGTGGAGGCGGTTGATAACGAGCTCAGACAGAAGCCGAATGATTCCCCCTGTATGACGCTGAGTTTCTAGTAGGGCTGGGGTTCTTTAGGGGGTCTCTCGATTCGATTCAATTTTGATTCTTGAGGTCACGATTCGATTCAGAATCTGTTTTCGATTCAAAACCATACATTGATCCATGGATTCAAAGTCTATTTATGAATGAGTACATACTTCAGGATCTCCTCCAATCGTTTGTGAGACTGAATTTCTTGCTGCTTATTTGGCGTTCCTCTGGGTTAAAGAGCTAGCCTTAGCACTTAGCAGGGACCGACTGATTAGCCAAAAAATCTAAAATTTCAGAAGATAAGAATCTCGATTTTTACATGAATACTTTTTTCCCACCTTAAGTTTCGAGTTTATCTCACTGATTTGTCTTTTACCAGTGTTAGATTTTTGTATTCGAGCATCACTCTTCTTATTTTGAGTCTGTTCAGACCCTCTGCTGGATTTTTGCACCCTCTATATCTTTATATTTGTATTTCCCTCCCGTCGTGTTGTCGTTTCACATCCATCCAGTGTTCCAGTGTAGTGAGTGTAAGTCGGTGATGATTCATCTGTGATTTTAAAACCCAGTTGTTGTGTTTGTGTTGTGATCACTGGATTGGTTGATGTTGATTCACTGACCATAACCATTCTGAGGCGGGGCGGGGCGGGGCGGGGCGGGGCGGGGGGGCATGCTGGAGGCGGGGGGGGGGGTTTGTTGTGGGAGGCCCGTTGGCCGATTGATTCCTAACAGATGCGTTTGTCTTCTTCTTGAGGGTCACAGACGAACCTGAGAGAATCAGCAGATCTCCGGTCACAAGGTGAGTAACAACACGATGATCCCTTTTCACAACGATGACCTTTAGTAAACTCCTCTTTGAGTGACAGTTACAGATGATGTTAAAGTTTCTTATGCATTAAACAAACAGTTTGCATCATAAGTAGGGAGCTTTAAAGAAACTGTACGGAGGTTTTTCATCACCTCTTGACTTCCGACTAGCTGTGTCGAGGTGTTAAAGTATTTCTAGCTTCATGTTTACTTTACAAACACAAAGAGTGGAAACAATCAGCACGATAAGCATGTTTCCCAAAGTGTCCAAATATTCTTTAGAGAAGACTTCACTTGTTGAGTTTAAATGTTTTTCTTTTAACTCAAAAACACATCGAAGCAGAGTCCTACTGCGTTGACTTCTCAGCCGTGAATCAGTTTCTAAACATCAGACGTCGACATCTTTAACAACGTGAGAACAGTGTGAGAGAAATATCTTCCAAAAATATGAGAATTTCTAGTTCTCAAAAGAAATAAGAACACGATGTGATTCAGGAAACCTTTTGAACGTGATCACAGAGAGAAAACATTGGACATGCTTTCCCTCTTGATTGTGATCTTTTTTTTCTTTTTTTTTTAAATTTTTATTCAGAGCAAAATGTAAACATGTTTTGCAGCTAGTCAAAGTTACAAACGTTTTTTCAGAAAGTAAAGAGATACACAATAAAACAGGTATAAGACACAGTCGTCTAAACATTCTTATAAAATGAGGTGGTAGTAGAGGTGAGACAAATAAACATTTTGTAAAGGAAAATTCAAAGCTTGGCAAAGTCATTGTGAGTAAAAGTAATATGCCGGGATGGGCAAGCAAATAGGATTGTTGTTTGATTGTGATCTTAAATACAGAAAAGCCTCCGACAGTTTCAATACATCAAAGAACATTTCAAACAATAAAAAAAGCAATAAATCTGCTTAAAAGCAATCACAGCTGATGGTAATCACCAGCTGGTAGGTCATAAAGAGGCGATTGAGAAAATCCTGCTTTACATTTTTTATTCTTTTTTTTTATTTGTTCCGTACATGTCAAAACACACAACAGAAAAGGAAAAAACGATTCACACTTTATCCCATGTACAGAAAGGAGCAGGGAGAAGAATAAATCTCGTTTTGTCTGCCCCCTTAATCAAAAAGCAAACAATAAATATCTGGATGGTCCGTCCAAATTCCAATCACTGAATGAATATCACGCCAACATAAAACACATCTGACAATTCAGTCTTCACTTCGTCAGAAATAAGAAGGAACACACACACAGAACACACTAACTGCCACTTTCATACAGTCTGATAACTCTGTTCTTAAACTGAAATATCTGAACACAACCCTTCAAATCATTATTTAAAGAATTCCACGATTTAATTCCAGTTACAGAAATACACTTCTGTTTTAAAGTTGTCCTTCAAACGTAATGCTTAATTCCTCCTGTTATAAAGAGAATTTCCCTTACACCAGGATTACATTTTAAAATATCCAGCAGAGATTTAGAAACAAGCTTTAAACTGGACACTTTTACAAGCTTTTTGTTCCCTTTGTGATGATAATAGAAACGTTCATAACTCGAGGAAACACAGACAAATAGAGATGTGACAGTGCTCATACTAAACAGCTTGTTCATGTTCAATCACTTTAACTAATCTGAAGAGCTTCACTATCCACCTGCCCAGAAATATCTTCTCCATATACTGTACCTTTAACTGCACGATCACAATGACAGAGAATTTCATTTAATGAAAGTATTTTAGATCTCAGAACATCGACAATCTTGAAGTTAAGAGCTAAAAAGAAATGACTAAAAATGTCACATTGTTGTTTAATGTGGTTTGTAGAGAAGCCTGGATATTAATCCTACCAGACGTTTACTTTAAAGTTAAATATCAGAATAATTATGAGTCATGTCAGACCACTAGAACTATGATTGGATTGTGTAATAACTCTGTGTGTTTTCACTAAAGGTCATGTGTACTCTCTCTCAGCCTCAGCTGCTTCAGCCCCTCAGTCTCAGTCTCAGGTTCAGTCTCAGGGTAAAAGCAGCAGGTAAAGCAGCAGCAGGTTAACGTTAGCTAAGAGACTGTGATGTGGCTGTAGATGCTGAACATGGTGGTAGATAATCCCCTGTGGGTAGTAGAGCCCTGACCTTTCTCTATGTGAAGAAAAGAAAGAAAAGAAAAGTCTTTTCATTACGTCGTCAGCGTCATCGTCCCTGAAACGTCTCTCCCTCCCTCACCTGCAGCCCAGTGTTTGAGAGAATGGATTCTGTTAAAGTCTTTATATGTGATTTTTCACACTTAAATATAAATCAAGTATCTCCTCTGAAAATAACTCTGTGAGTCATGACTGTCTACAATGGGTGTAACACCCGAGTCCCACTGTCTGTGATGTTTTCAGAGTTTTCAGAGTCCTATCTTCACTTTGTTTACATCGCCAGGCCGGCCGGCTGACTCCTCCCCTCGTGTATAAAAGTTGTTTAATTGAGGGACTAGAGAAAAGAAGAATAACATACTGTACTCACTGCTTAACTGTGTTTCTAGATCACGCTCATTTCAGGTAAATTTACATGCAGTGTGAAGATACGAGCATAATAAAGATCGCTAGCATTAGCATGCTAACACAACAATGCAGCACGAGTTGTTTTGGTTTCATGCTGGTGCTCAAGGGCGACATCTGCTGGATCAAAAAATCACATATAAAGCCTTTAAGTGTGTGATAGAGAGAATACTACCAGAGAGGAAACAAGAAGACAGTTTGTTAGTTTTTTTATGTATATTTAGTTGTCAGGTCATATTTTAAATATGTCCCATCCTGACCCCCAAATCCTTCACATGAACATTAACTTCAGGTGGGTTTCATTTGTACGTCCTTTTTCTGTAATGCATCCACTGTATGGCATAAAAAAGAAGTGATGTTTTTAAACAGTTACCTATCTGAGACCCTGGAAGCATGTTGTAATATCAAAATGTAAAAAGTCTGATTCTAATATTTCTTCTTCTCCTCCTCCTTTCCCCAACCTCTCATACATTCACATCCAACCAACCACTCTCACCTTCATCACACCTTCCACCTCATCTGAAATACCAAAAATCATTCCCATCCATGTTGGATCTTGTGCTGTTCTGCCTCTCCTGCTCCTCCCATTTATATTTTTATGAAACAAACCCGCCTCCTTCTTTAAACATCAAACCCCGCCCTCTCCTTTTTATTTTTATTTTTTATTTTGACCCATCCACATCCATCCTGTCTCTGCATGACTCTTGCACCTCCCCCCTTCCAGTCGCCATCTATCTGGGCATCAGAAAGCGGCCGAGCCCCGGACCCCCCGATGCGGCTGGGATGTGAGGGTGCGGAGCCCCCGCGACCCGGCCGAGGTGGTGCTAGCGCTGCGCGAGGCGGCTCAGGGCTGCGGGTGCCAGGTCCACCTCGCGGGTCCTTTCCTCCTCTCCTGCACCCACGGAGCAGCCGGCGCTCGCGTCGCCTTCGAGGCCGAGGTCTGCCAGCTGCCCAGCGGGCTGGGCCAGAGCAGCGGTGTGAGGTTCAAGCGCCTGTGGGGGGCGCCGTTGGCCTTCAGAGACATTGCCACCAAAGTGTCCAAAGAGCTGGAGCTCTGAGGGCGACGGGAGGCGGGGCAGATTGATGACGGGCGGGACAAGTTGACGACTGAGGAGGGCTGAGGAGGAGGAGGAGGAGGAGGAGGAAACCATCGACTCCTCCTCTTCCTCCCTGGGCTTCACCTCATCTGTTGTGGCTAGTGATGCCTCGCCTCCGCCAAAGACCCTCTTCTCCTGATGCCACAAACAGATGCGCAGACACGTAGACCGACATCAGCAGACTCATGACCCCCCTTGACCTTGGAGCTGCCAGTGACCCACACCTCCTGCTTAGAACCTCCGTATTGTGTGAGCCCTCAGAGTCACCGTTTAGTTTTTTTATAATTCATGTTTGATGATGATATGGACGGTGTTGTTGAGAGTGATGGAGAGTGAGGATTTCTTCTTGTTGTTGTTGTAATTCCTATTCGATCTTATTTGTCATCATTCCTTTTTAAAGAGCTGCTATCTAAAGATACTTTTTTTTGTGTGTTTTAAATTCATTTTCTCTCTTTGAATGCTTTTTAAATGAGCAGGAGTTTGACATCTGTTGTCATTCTTGGAAGCCGGTGTTGCATATTTAAGAAGTGAGGGCGCAGTGTGACCCCGGGCCTCTAGAGGGAGACATGCAGAAATGCAAAGACTTAAAAGGAGCATCATGGCCTTTCTGC
The DNA here is from genome assembly GCF_963584025.1 of Labrus mixtus. Lineage (NCBI taxonomy): Eukaryota > Metazoa > Chordata > Actinopteri > Labriformes > Labridae > Labrus > Labrus mixtus. The sequence goes on from NC_083620.1 coordinate 27,199,626, forward strand.
AACGTCATTTAAAAATCACTAAATTTACTGCTCAGTGAGGTGTTTAGTTTGTTTCATGTTTTTACTGAATTCAATACTCTGGACTCAGAGCGCACAGACGAGCAAAGCAGGATGTAAAATAAGACCCAGCTGATATACATTCACGACCTTTACCAACGAGAAAAAGTCAATTACATTAAGTGAACAATAACATATATTTTAGTTAACAGCTGACTTGATCTGTACCAGGAATCATGATTTGAGACGGGCAGAGAATAACAATGTTACAGACTAGAACCTCAACGTTTAATTTTAAAAAAGCTGGGTTTTTTCAGCTGATAATAAATGCCATATTCTGAGACCACCATGCACTCTATTAACTATCAGTTTATTATCATTATTTCACCCTCTAAATTGAGAAGATTAAATTGTTGCTCAGCACATATCGCATGCTGCTTCCACTGAGTGCCCTGCATCACTTTCTGGTCTGATACATTTCGATTCTGCGTCTTTTCAAAACGATGCAACATTCATTATTTTAAATATCGACGGTATCAAAAAGTAAAGGAAGCATAAAAAAAAAAATTGTCCATATTTTTTAACCCAGAACTTCTCGCAGCATATTCTGACGTTTCTAAAGTCTTTGAGGCGTCTCATAAATGTACAACTGGTTGGTACTTAAAAACAAAGAATCTACCCAACATTGGGGGTCCAGGAATTCTGTTTTTGTTGTCATGGTTTCAGAACAGGTATTCATTTTGTTATATTTGTATTTTTTTTTTTTTTACTAGAATCGTATCAAAGTGTAAAAACGCTGGTATCATGGCGGCCCAGCATCCAGACAACTAATCAGATCACATTCATGGAAACAAATATTTTCTCTTTCACCATAAAGAGATTCTCCCGGTTTGATTGCTCTCAAACTGGTTTTGATGTCCCCTCGGCTTGTCACTGTTTTTATCTGATATAATCAGATGTGTTCATGCAAACCACAAACCTGATCAAAACATGAAACTAAAAAAAGCCTTCATTGTTGGTTTACATCTTAAAAACAGAGATTTCACTAAATCTTTGAATCCCAGTACACAGCAGCTGACTGTTACACATCAAGTTGTTTTAATTCATCTAATCTTTAGAATATATTTTCATAAACACGTCTACAGTATCCCGTACTGTTGTGTAGTAAACAGAGGAGTCTGTTTTAGTAACAAACAGCTGTTGCTATGGCAGCACTCTGACATCACAGTCTGCATCGACTGTCCTCATAATAACGTGCAATACAGCCACAAAGCTGAGACTTGAATACACATTCATTTAGACTCAACAGGGCTCTGTGATTTATTCTTCATTATGTTGATTTGTTGTTAAAATTCATTGAGCACTTTTCTGATTTTAGCCGGGTTGGCCTTGTACTGAACCGGCACCTTTTTTTTTTTTTTTTTTTTTAATTCAACCGTAATTTGTTTTGTACAGTTTTTAAAAAATGTCGATGTCTCACATGATTAAAGCCGACGCGAGTGAATAGCTGAAATTTGAATGCCTTTACTCACATGAACGGCTTCTTGAAATCATTCACTTTCCACAGTAATCCAACTTCCAAGTTCAGCACCCTCGGAAAAAATCAAGATTCATCTTTCTCTGTTACATGTCGTCATTTTTTTTTTGTTCTGGTCCAATAATGCATTTTAGTTTGTGTTCCTAAGCTCAGTAAAACTTCTGATTTTTAAAATCTGTACAGCTCCCCTCGCTGGTCGATCCGGCGGCGGCACCACTGACACATGTAGGACTGTAAGAATTCAGACTGTTAACCAATCACTCCACTCTCAACTCCACTGATTCATCAAAGCATGCAACGTTTGAGGTTAAAGATGAGAATGTGACCGAACATGACTTTGGGAAATTAAAATGTTGTTGCTTTTTTTGGTTTATTTTAGTCCTGAGTCCACCTCTGAAGACTCCAAAATCAAAAGGTTGTTGTTCTTGTCTTGTTACTCTCTCAAGCAAACAAAACGTGTACTTCTGAGGAATGCGACCTTTAACCTTTAATCAAACACTGATGTGTAAAAGGACATGTTTGATGGTACAGCAGATTATCTTTACGGCTGTAAAGAATTCACCTTTAAAAACAGGAGCAGGTATGGACCTACTGTTCAAAAATGTGAAGATGTGATTTAGGGCTAAATTCATTTTCTGAACAACAGGCCTCTCTCTCTCTCTCTCTCTCTCTCTCTCTCTCTCTCCCTCTCTCTCTCTGAACTTGTTCTGTAGATACAGTTAGAGCCGCGCTTTAAGGCTACAGTTCTGTTGTAAAGTGTGTTTGAAGACATTGCTGTTATCAACAAAAAGTTAACTTATGGGCTGAAATGACCTAAATGATCGACCTGCAATCCTGCATGTCTCCTAGGAAATAATGTGTGACACAAAAATAAAGACTTCAACCTCTTTCATATTTCATGTCTTTTGTTTTTTGTCCCGAGCGGTTGCAGCAGATCCAAGAGAAAACACGAGGAACAAGTGTTTGATTGTTACATGGGGCATAGTTTTTAATTGTCCAGATATATATTACAACCAAAAAAAAAAGACTTTCGGTACTTTACATAGCCATGACCAGACTATGCATGGATTGATCCCAGGATGTTACAGAGATGTTGGGAAGAGATGTTTAAAGTGACAGGAAGTGAGAAAGAGGAAAATAAAGTGAAAGCAGGGGATAGAAAAGATGAAGAACAGAAGTTCAGTAAAGATAGCAGAGAGAAAAGTGGAGTGTCTTCTTAATCAGGAAGTAGCCAGTCGGCCGAGACCGGTGAGATAACTTTACAACAAGGGCTACCCATTCATTTTTTTTATAAAATAAAAAAAAACCAAACACAGACAGTCACTCAGTCATTGGATGTCTGTCCACTTTACTTCTGGGCGGGGATCATGCCATCGATGGCCTCTCCCTTCTCGAGCTTCTTCTCCATCTCAACCATCAGCTTGACACCATCGACCACCAGCTGGACCTGATCCACCTCGGAGGAGCCCAGACGGTCAGCGTTGGAGATGTCGAACACGCCACCCACGGAGGCTGTGTCCACACCACCTGGAGGGGGGGGGAGAAGGGGGGTAGCAGTAAGTAACAGTAAGGGAACAAAAGAGGCCCAAACATGGGATTTTATAGTTTTGTTAACGTCGGCTGTGACCGATCCCTTATCAGTTTGTTTTCAGTACCTGTGCCGCGCTTCTGCAGACGCAGCCTGGTCAGGATCTCCTCAAACTTGGCATGTGTGCTGAGCTTGGGCAGCTTGACGTGCACGCCACCGCGCAGGCCGGTTCCCAGGTTGGAGGGGCAGGTCAGGATGTAGCCCAGATGCTCGTTCCACATGAAGCCGTGGTTGTGCTTCTTGAAGATCTCCTCAATCTGACCGGTGGAGAGGCAAACAAAAATGCATGTTGGTTCTAAAAAAATAACTAGGCATTTCTTGCAAGACCCTTCACACGCCATGACAAGCAATGGTTGAACATCTGGATTTTTTCACTTGTGTTCACATGTGCCTACTTGAATCTTGCAAACTCATGTGTTAAAGTATCTGTTACCTTCTGCAGGCCAGTGCAGAAGCGTCTGAAGACCTCCTTCATGTTGCCTCCCTTTTGCATGGAGATGACACGCAGGTGATCCTCCTCGTTCACCCAGACCAGGAAGGTCTTGTTGTCGTTGTGCCTGAAGGAAGATTAAAAAACAGACTCGGGGTCAATTGGTTTTTACAAAGAGGACAAAATGTTCCCAAGCAAAGTCTTTGATACTAGAATGTTGCATGAAAAACCGCCCTGCAGATTTGTGATTGTTGGTTTCTCACAGTAAAGTCAAAGGGGAAACGTAACCCTGACAACCATGCTAACCCTGATCTGTGAATTATCTGAGCTGCACAGTATCAGACTTACAGTATGTCAAACCATTGTAAGGGGCAGAAGTGTGCTGCAGCCTATCTCACTTTTACAGAGCAGGCGTCATGAGGATTCTCATATAAGAGAGAGACAGATAGCGGCAGTTTTTACAGTTGACTTGGGATGGGTAGATGGGAGATTTTATCTTAAAAGGGTGTTGTTTTTTATTATTTGTATTCGCTGGCAGTTGATTATCTGATTTCTTATCATGGAGAGTTTCAATAAAGTGAAAGTTAGCGGTCACATTTTCTTTACACTCTTGAGTCTAGTGTTTTTTTCTCTCTCACCAGATGCCTCTGCCGTCGGGCCAGTCACGGGCCATTCCGGCGCAGGTCAGCAGGGGGGACACAGGCTTGTCGAAGAGGAAGTGATCAGCGATCAGCTGCTCCTGCTCGGCATCGGTCATGCCGCACAGGGGGTAGTACTTTCCCTTCAGCTCACCGTCCAGGTTGGCCAGGGCTGAGAGGAAAAACAAATGGATTCAGTGTCTGATTGTTACACAAAACACTTTGTAAAAAGATTGGACAGATTGGGTTTATTGTTTTTATAAGTTTGGCATTCACCCTCAATGGACAGTTTCTCAATTCCTCTGCGCTCTCCACGGCTGTTGTGGGGGGGCAGGGTGAATCCCTTGATGCTGCGGCCAGTACGGACACGGCTGGACAGCACGTAGTTGGGGTCCAGGTCGTCACCTCCCTGAGAGAAGCAGAACAGAAGAAAGATGATTATTGTTACTGGAGCCAATGTTTGTCAGGACTCATTTGTATTAGAGAATGTGAGAGAGTGGCTAAATATTCTGCAGCTTGTTGCTTCAGAAAGTCCGTTTCAAGGCATGATGGGGAGACTTAAATGTTTTAAATACATAACCAGCCAAGTTACCAAAACAGTAATGACATTAAACGCTTCCTTTCTTTTGGCTTCTTACCTTCAGGTTCTCGAAGTTCAGGTCGGTCTTGTGCTTGTCGGTGGGCTTGTAGCCACTGTGACGGTCGGAGATGATGGGGTCCAACAGATCCTTGAAGATCTCGTAGCACTCCTCATCACCGGCAACGCAGCCGACAGTCATGATGAAGGGGTGACCTGTGGGACAAGAGGAATGATGAGAACGTTGGTATTTATTTTAATATATATCTCACCACAATGAGACGATGAATTCCTTGATTATAAAATTAACCATGAATTGAAATTTTAGCCCTAAAGCCCAAAAAATGTGATAAAGCTCTTGAGTCGCCTCAGCAGGTCAGATGGACGCTGACCTTTTCAGGTTCAGAGGTTCACGATCATAACTCGTATTTCACTACATTATAGTTGTGTTTATGTCGATCACTTCCTCCTTCTTACCAGGGTTGTCAACACCGGTCTGGATGACGTCATCCACGGTGAAGCCGCTGGGGGTGGACTTTCCCCTCAGCTTGCTGTAGATTTCCTTGGTCAGCACCTACAGCGGATGAGACCCAGTGCTGGTCAGTGATACATTCATGTGACTTCCTGTTTCTGTGACATTTAAGTATCTTAACGCCACCTCATGCTGAAAGTTATTGGTGCCTGTTAAAGGAATGTTTTTTTTCTTCTTCTGGGTCATGGATAGACACGTGTGTGAGCACAGTTTTTATACCTTGGCCATGTGGTTGTTGTGGAGAGAGAGATCGGGGAACTCCTCGTCCACAGAGAACTTCATCTTCAGGTCATTGTGGCAGTTCTTTGCCATGGCTGCGATTCTTACTCCGCCTGAAAAGTTCAGAAAAAAATATATATATATTATTAGTGTGATTTTTCTGAAGCTACAATTCTTGTAAACGTATTTGCTGGAACTGCAATAAAAAAAATATTTTGCACACTTTTATTTACAAGCTACACAAAAGGAGTTCTTGATGTTTTTTTGTTTGCGGTGATGTAACAAAGCAACCCGAACAACAACAACAACAACAACAACAACACAGTAATCTGATGAATACCATTTTTCTTTTCAGGAATTTCTCCAAATTTTTCAAGAGTCCTGTCTATGAGTCTTCTGGTAAAGAAGAGACACCTTTTCATCTCTCTCTCTCTCTCTCTCTCTCTCTCTCTCTCTCTCTCTCTCTCTCTCTTTCTGTCTTGCAGCTGTCTTCATGCTCTTCCCCCTGCTGTTCTCACCACCTGCCCCCCTCCGCCCAGCAGCTCAGGTTATTAATAGTATGGTGGTGCCGCCTCTTGTCCTGCACACCTCCCTCCTCTGCAGGGAGCTACAGCACAGTAATGAAAGATTTCCCTTCTCTCTTACTTCATCTACAGCCTCAGACTAATGCAAGCTTAGTTTCCAGGCTACTATGCTATTTGGAGGTAGCAGAGAAAGTTCCACAAGTAGTTAAGAGTTGAAAAGAGGAACACAGGCGCCCGGTGCATGTCAGCCCGACTCTTTCCTCCCTGTCTCTCTACAGATATCCTATTAATAAAGACAATAGGCAAAAAAAATCAAATACAGTTTAAAATAGATCAACATTTTCTAAGATTTAAAAAAAAAGTTGTATGCACCTTTTCATCATTCTGAATCTATAAACGATAAGCTCCCTCTTTTCATCTCTCAGAGGTCAGAACTCAACCTGCTGCTGTAGTTGATCGATGACCCCTGGTACACTTAAAGGTCAAAGCATTGAGCCTCTCAGATGGCTCCATATGTTCCATGACTAAATCAAGCGCTCCTAAACTATTCAGAGACACACTGGAAACCTGTCCTGCTGCCGTCAGCAACAGCTGACAGAGAGTCACAGCTGTTTGGGTGACACCATGCTGCCATATACTAGTGCTACCAATACCCCCCCCCCCCCCCCAAAAAAAAAAAAACAACAGTGTCGATTATTTCAATGAAATCTCACTACACTAGGAGAAAAATAAATTGCAAAGATTTTAGTAGTTTCCATATCAGGAAAGAAAAATGCAAATCATTGGAGGAATCCAAGAAAAAATACAAGAAGAGAAAACGTGTTTTCAATCCCAGAGTTCACAAAAGAAGGAATCTGTCAAATTGTTTCCCTAAAATGTTTAAGGTCCATACTTCTAAGAAGAAAAAAATCCCCACAATCTTTTCCATGGATATATAAAAAAACTAAAACCTGATTCTGTCTTTTTACCTGCTTTGGAGAAAAGAAAGGGTTACAGATCCTGGGATCAGATCCTGTTCACCAACTTTAAGGGTTGCCCAACTTTGCCAGCTGATGGGCTTAAGCATTTATACCCAGACCCCTCATCCCTATTGGCTGACCACACTCAGGGTCCCCTTTTTCGATTGGTCACAGGGGGTCTTCTGTGCCCGGTTGAGTTTCTAAAAGGCAAGAACAAACTTCACACAACACTCGAGATGAGAGACAAGTGAACAGCTGCAGTCATCCTGTTCAACCTCTCACCTCCTGCCAGCTGGTCGCAGCTCGAGCCTGCAGGGGAGAAAGGTGGTGGACATCGTTCACCTTTATACTTTAATCAGTTTGCATTATTAAGTTGTGTTTGAGGAGGACAGATCATTTCATTTTTGCAGAGATTAACAGAATCTTTGTGGTGTAGACACTCAACAGAGTTTTGTGATTGACAATGAGAGTCACTTTAAAATGTATTAAATTCTTTAAGCAGCATGAGAGTGAATAAACGACATAATGCAAATCTTAAAGAATATGATGTTTTGTTTTAGTCTTTGTAATAAAACACAACACTCCCTGTGCACACAGTTTTTTTGGTTTTATCTGATTTTACGAGCAACAAAAAAACTTCAAGGCTGGAGTGGGTGAAGGAAATTCCAATGTTTTCACTGACCATGCAACCCCCACCATCGCTGAGCAAAGACAAACACCCCGCCTGATAACAAAAAAAATAGCACAAATATATATATATTACAAAATAAAGCTTTTTGTTAACTGTGGTAAGAATATGATTTGAGGGTATGGAGGGTGACATTGCTTAGCTTCATTCTAAAAATGTAAAAAGATTTCCATCAGTTTTTCGTCAGCTGGAGAAGAGCAGATGGAGCTGATGGTTTTGACTTTTGGTGTAACCACGAGTGCACATGTTCTGCACTGCATCTGACCCCCATGTTTCATAAGTGTCCCCGATGAGCGGAGTAAACCGAGTCATCGTATGCAGGAGTAAAAATAAAAACTTTGTGTTAGATTACATTCTGGTGATATCGATGATTACAGATCGGGTTTCATCGAGCTCTAAACCTTCCAATTTGTGAAGTGGAAGTGTCTGCATGTGTAAGTTTAAGACATGTCACCGCTCCCTGTGTGAATGTCATGCAGTGATGCATAGTGACAGGCTGTCCCAACTCCAGACATTTGCCAAGTCAGAGGAGGAAAATCAATTCTAGCTCCTTTTTTCAGTTGAATTAAACATGTGAGTATGTCTACATAATGTGTGTGTGTGTGTGTTGTGCCTTTTCCAGAAGTTTCAAGTTCATCCGTGATATTCAGTTTCCTGAGTTTTAGGTTACTTTATGCAACGCTAAGGCCATTAGTCGGAGCTCACAGAAGGTTATGCTCAGAGTAAGGTGCACATAGTGTCAAGCCTGATGTCCAGCTCTGTGCTCTACCGGTGCCAGCGTCATTACCCCCCGCTGGTAATGTGATAGACCTCCGTAATCTAACCACCGACAGATATTAAATCACACCCGCATCATGTGACAAAGTGTGGGGGTGAAGCCCGGAGACTTTATAACGCAGACAGCAGTCTTAAATAAGATCCAGGCACCGCCAAAACACAACTGGGAACTACAAGTCCAGATATTCAGATTTATTTACCAAACCAGAAATGATCTGTTATTTAAAGTCTTTATATGTGATGTTTTGATCCAGCAGATGTCGCCCCCGTGGGCACCAGCATGAAACCAAAACAACTCGTGCTGCATTGTTGTGTTAGCATGCTAATGCTAGCGATCTTTATTATGCTCGTATCTTCACACTGCATGTAAATGTACCTGAAATGAGCGTGATCTAGAAACACAGTTAAGCAGTGAGTACAGTATGTTATTCTTCTTTTCTCTAGTCCCTCAATTAAACAACTTTTATACACGAGGGGAGGAGTCAGCCGGCCGTCCAGGCGATGTAAACAAAGTGAAGATAGGACTCTGAAAACTCTGAAAACATCACAGACAGTGGGACTCGGGTGTTACACCCATTGTAGACAGTCATGACTCACAGAGTTATTTTCAGAGGATATACTTGATTTATATTATATTTAAGTGTGAAACATCACAGATAAAGACTTTAAAGGTGAAATGGTCGACTTTTTTTGTCAAGTACATGGTCCTCCTATGTGTGTTTGTACATGAAAACACAAAGTCAAAGCTTGAGCTGCGTGCGTCTTCTTACCATTCACACCAGTTAGTTTGTGGGCATGTTGTCCACCATGGCACAGATACAGTTTCCCAGTTTAGACTGTCATTTTATCCAGCAGTGCTCCCTTCCCACACACACACACACACACACACACACACACACACACACACACACACACACGTACCCATACCACCACCACCAGCAGCAGCAGCAGCACCCCCACAGCCCCCGACCCCTGCAGCTGCCCCGGGGAAGCAGGCACCAAGGACAGTTATGTAACTGGGAACTCTGTGTGAATCATTTATAATGATTATAGCTCATGAGTGGGGGGGGGGGGGGGGGGGGGGGGGGGGGGCAATTAATCACACGCTGGAACACTTTTGTGGCCTTTGCGTGAACTAAATGACACAAAGTTCAATCGATTTTTTCTTTCTTTCTGATGTTTGAGGAAATATCGTTACAGAAGATGTAAAGTAAACTATATTAGTCTGCAGGATGAGGGAGGCAATGGTTGCACTATTTTATCTATCTTACATGTCACAAATAAGAGAGATAAAGGATGCATTTTGATATTTGCTAAATGTGTTTTTGCTGGGGGTAAAAATGCAGATTTGTCCAGAATGCTCACACTACTGACTGGAGAAAACAAGGCACTCACACATGGCCAACCACTATTAAACAACAAACGCAGAAGAAGAAACTGTCCTCTGTCTTTCCACAGGTGAAAGTGTTTACAGTATATGCCCAGTATTATTTTATCTCTATTGTATTTTTATTGCTTCATTTAATGAATGTAAATATGTTTGGTTTTTAACTTTTTGCTGTTTTTGCTAATTATATCTACTCATGTTTTTTGAGCAGTTGTAACAACAAAATTTCCTCCAATGGGGAATCAAAAAAGTTGATCTTTAACTTTATCTTTAACTTTTATCTTTGAACAGAAGCAGATGCAACAAAACAAAAGAAAAACAGTAATATAGCACGATGAGAGACGACCAGCCTGCGTCTTTAAATCAGCTGTGTAGAGAAACTTCAGGCTCACAGTCGTTAGAAACACGTTGACTTGGTTTCTTCTCTTGGTTCAAAATAAATTAGAGAGCTGCTCATGCACTTAGGAATTTTTGTTGTACTTAACTAATTCTGAACCTTGACCCCTAAACTGAGGCATGAACCGAACCGTGACCTCTGTGTGGCATTACACCCCCGACGCAAAAAGCCTCACATTAAAATTGATCTTTTTAATGTGTCTGGCCTCGTACAAGATTAATACACATGAAGAGTGTTTTTCTGTCCATGCATTGTACGTGTGTGAGCGATAGGATCTTTAGAGTTAAAGACTGCATTTTGTAATCTTTGCATCACATTTGAAGCTTCTTTTGTTTCCTCTGGTCTCTCACACTTTCAGGCTGGAGTGGTTGAGATATATCTGTATGAAGCTTGTTTGAGCAGGCTGCAGGCCTCATATGAGTCTGACTCGTATTCACAGCAGAGGCCTGAGGGAGCTGTAGAGGGGCACAAGCATTCACACATTCACACATGGGCGTTGCCAGGAACAACTGGCAGTGTTGGACACCACCGCACATTTCTATATCAAACTTTAATCATCGACTTTAGGCACAGGGAAACATAAGATACAAAACAGAAAACTGGTTTGATGTGAAATGAGAGGATGTAAGATGAGTTCAAAGATTGATCTTTTTCCTGAATTGTGTATTTGATGATGTTAAATTGTCGTTCACAGATTAAATAAAATGGTTTTCCACTTTAGCTGAAACTAAATAGCCTCTAAACTCCCACATATTAAAGCCTTAATATGATTAAGATCATGTTACTCATGAAAGAGCCTGCAGATCTCAGGGAGCTGCATATGCCCTGGTTTCTTTCTTTGGATTCCTCAGATGTGACCTGAACGGTGTTTCAGACACACACGTCCTGATCCAGAGCAGGAAAAACTCCTGTTAACAGTTTGAGGCGCCCACAAATAGACCCAGGCATCTGTAAGAAGACTCCGTCAACGAGTGTATGTTAAGACTGTCACACGGTGAAAAGTGCCCGAGTGAAACCAGTGTAGCTATGATGAGAAGGAGAGAAGGTGTTCGGCCAATGAGATGTGAGGCTTTGTGATTGGTTGATGAGGTCACTGAAAAACATCACAGGAGCAGGAAATGAATAGATGGACGTACAGCTTTGGTGTTTACTGCGGACAAACACAAACCTTCAGGTGTATGATGTTAGAACAATCAGTTTGAGGGAGGGGATAGTTCTAGATCGCATAATGTTCAAGTCTGTGAAGTCCCACTAATTGCCTCGAGTGATGTAACTTGATTGTGCGATAACTTGAACAGTTGTTGCTGCACCCACAAGTTTTAAAATAAATATTTTTGGATCATAGCTTCCCAGACCGCTGCAGGCTCCAGATTACATCACTTACTTCTGGCTAAACACAATCCAATCTCTTACTGAATTAATGGCCATCATGTTGCTCACAATTTAATGTAGGTGCAAAAACTCAATGAAGAAGAAGAATGTCTGAAAAAAACGTATATGTATATATGTAGTTGTGTTGCACTTGTTTTTTTAAACCTTAATAATTCTAACAATTTTAAGGAGCGACATTACAATAACCAAAATAAATATTTTTAGGGCGGGGGCATTTTGGACTTTATTAGATGTGACAGCTGAAGAGAGACATGAAATGCTGGAAAGGGAGAGTGGCAGTTGACTTGCAGAAAAGGCCTGAGGTCTACTTTGAACGTGCGGCTGCTGCAGTGAGGATTACAGCCTCGGTACATGAGACACAACCTCAAGACTATCCACAGCTCTACAACAGCATGCTGACATGATTTACTTTTTAATAGAAGAAGGACACAAACTGAATGACATGTGACCAGACTGACTATTGCAGTGATGTTACACACATACATGAAAGACTTTTTATTTATTTACCCATCACTATCTCCACTAATAACACAAAATAATGTCAAAATCTAAATCTTCTTATTTTAATCCTGGAAGGACTCAGAAAAAAGATGAATGTCCGAATTAAAAATTTAAAGGACTTTTTTAAAGGAAAAATTGCATGAAAATCCTGCACACTGTCTAACTCAGTGGTTCCCAAAGCAGGGGGGGTCAGGGCCCCCTGGGGGGTCGCAAGAATCCTTCCAAAATCATAAAAATCCAAAATAGCATAACTTATCCATTATTGTGAAAAATATAAAACGCAGTTCAAGACTTTATGGGTGTTTCTTAAAATACAATATGACGTGCGTTGGCAATAGTGTGGAACATATAAAGGTTTTTACCACCTCCAGAGACAATGGGGGTCCCCAGGTGCTAGCACCATTATTTGGGGGGTCTCTGGCTGAAAAGTTTGGAATCACCTGGACTAACTAGCATAAAAATAAAAAATAAAAAGTTTAATGGCTGCTTCGGTCCTGAAACATTTCTAGTTGGTTCATTGAGAGTTTGACAGAAGTTTGATTTTCAGGAAACTTGGTGAGAAGTAAAACAGTTTCCAAAGACTAAAAACCTGTGACAGATCTGACTCAGGAACAAGGCTTTGTGGCGGTCTGCACTTTCTTAGAGACCTTCTTATTATAAATCTCATCGTGGTGATAAAATACAATCTGTTTCAAAACATACGTTCACTAACGTAAAATATGTTGACACAGTTTTGTATTCTGATGTAAATACTGAAACAGATGATTTTTAACAATCTCAACTGAGCAGCACTGTTTTTTTTAAATGCAATTGTTGGATTATGTAACTCATTTATCGTGTTTTCCCTGAAGGTGACAGTGGCGAGTTCTCTCTCTGTAACATGAGCAACCTGTGTAACTCGTGTGGGGGGGGGGGGGGGGGTTTCTATCTTTAGTCCTGCTTCACCAGGTCATCCCATCTCCGATACCAGCTCTCCCGATTGAATTGCATTGACTCAGCTGTCAGTCTGTCTGTCCCTCCGTCCATCCCTCCGTCCATCCATCAGTTCATCCTGCTTCACTTGACCAACATCGACAGAACGTTTTGTTTTATTGCCAAATGAAAAGATAAAAAAAAGGATTTTAATCCAAAACTCCCAGTAGAGAGGCGATACAATGCATCAATTATCACATTATCTGTTCTGTGTTACTTCAGATTTATCTTTTTGTGTGTCGACTTTTGTCTCATGACGTCTCTAATGTCATGCCCACGTAAAAATCATGCTTGGCTGTTAACAGGAAGCTCTTAGGAATTGTTGCTCATGTTGATTCAATCAGTTATGATCAAGTTTTGCTTCATGGTTTAAATTCTTATGCATCGTGTTTTGGGTTGTCGTTCCATGCAGCACATTCCATTGAGGGGAATATCTACAGAGGACAAAATATTTTGGGAAATCTGCAAATTTGGTGCAAATGGAATGGAAGTATGGAAGTTTGTCGATTGAGCAAGGCACTGAACCCCCAACAGCTCTGTCGCGCTTTCTGTGTCTCAGCCCCACTCTGACATCTCTCCACTAATGTCCACAGGTCCTGTTTGTGCACGTGTGTAATTCGGGCTGATGCAAATAATAAAATTAAAAGTTTGTAGTCAAAGATCAACTTCATATGACAATATTTCATTTATAAATCGAAGCCTAATAGAACAAAAAATATATTTTTGACATTTGTATCCAAGAGCAGGATATCCTTTTGTCCTGCTCTGTGATTGACTGGCGGCCAGCAGGTTGTACCCGCCTGTCGCCCAATGACAGCTGGGATCAGCTCCACCCCCCCAACCCCCCCAACCCCACGCTGTGACCCCAAATGGGACAAGGGGTATAGATCCTGGGTGGATGGAAAGACCCCTTTGTCCTGAAAAACACGTTTGTGTGTTTTATTCTAAGCTGTAACTCAGGACGTTGTTAGAGATAGTGAAACTGTTTTTTGTGTTTGTTAATGAATTTACAAAACTGCAACTTGTTAGCAGAACGAAGGGGTGACAACACTAGTTCTTTGTCACGTCTACCCTATGTGTGTGTGTGTGTGTGTGTGTGTGTGTGTGTGTGTGTGTGTGTGTGTGTGTGTGTGTGTGTGCCTGTGTGATAAAAACAGCTGTGACACTGTAACTCTACAGCTCTTATGTATACATTATCTGAACGTTATGTCCACCATGCACACCTGTGTTCTTTTCTAAATCCTTTTCCATGTGCATGTCTGCATATATATATATATATATATATATAGTTACACACAAGCCGCAGAGTGTGTGTGCTCATTCCTTCCTGCCGTCTGATGGGCATGACCAGTGTGGAGTCCCACTGACAGTCTTATCACACAACTGAGCACATTTTCTGTGCTTATCAGCAGAAAAAAGACACAAGAACTAGAGTTAAAGGACATTTTCTGTTCATAATAATTACAGGATGATTATTATTATGATGATTTATTTTTAATTTGTGTGTTTGTGTGTGTGTGTGTGTGTGTGTGTGTGTGTGTGTGTGTGTGTGTGTGTGTGTGTGTGTGTGTGTGTGTGTGTGAGAGAGAGAGACAGAGAGAAAGAGAGAGAGATTAAAGAAACAAAAGGTTATACTGTTCATGAAAATGTGAAACTACAAATACTTAATGAAACATTTCACATCTTTTATAACTGTCAGAACTTTTATTAACAAAAACTAAAAAGATTTTTTCAGAGCAAAGCAATCAAAAGTGAAATCAAGTGAAACGCTTTACCCAAAGACAGCTCCCAGTTATGATAAAGGTCAGCGGGGTTAATAAAGAGATTTAAAAAAGGCTGAAGTGACTTATCCAGGCTTAGCTTTTCACTCCCCCTCAGTCCCCACACATGAAAACATGACTTATTACAGTGTCAGCGTTAGAAAACAATTAAAATGAACTAAAAGTCATCAGAAGAAAACACACAATGAAAAAAAGAATCAAAATATTTCAGAGAAGCTGTATCACAGAGGCCAAAGCTCGTATTTTTGTTCATTTATAGACGCCATAATAAATATTTTAAGGTATGGCAAATATTTTTATTGCAGCAGAAGTGTTTTCTATTTTCTGCAGCAGGGTCAAAGGCAGAGGAAGAATGAACTCTGACCTGATGAGATTAACGGGAAAGTTTTGGTGTCCCTGCACATTTCAACGACACGAGAGAGGAGAGTTCTCTCTGACTTTAGTTTGGTTTGAAAAGAGTCTTCAAAAAGGGAAACGTTTATTTTAGTGTGCATTAAACACTCTCTGGTTCCCTCAATATACACAATCTTTGTTTCTCTGTGTATTCACAAACTACCTCATGCTCAGTTTGTACATATTACACTCGTTTTTTTGCACAGTTTAAATTTTCTATTTGCACTCTACTGCCTTCAAACTGCCTTATTTTTTGTATATTTTGTATATTTGTATATATTATTATTGTTTTTATTATTATTATTATTATTTTTATTTGGCTATGTTTGATTTTAATATTTTATTGTTGGCATTCATTGTGGACGGCAAAGAAATAATTTAATTGTACAGGGAAACATGTTTCCTACTGTGCACATGACAATAAACATTTTTGAATCTTTTGAATCTCTACACTGTTATACACACAAAGAAAAACAAAGTGTAAACACACGAGATGTTTATGTTTCTACCCTGCATCATTGAATCTTAATCACTGTGCCATTAAACTGTAACCTTGGTTACGAGGAGATTAATATTATTCTTCAGACTTTAATCATTATAATAATAATAATTAATTTTGTTTTAACACCATAAACTACAAAGAGTTGAAGCTTGTTTGATTTCTTATTTCCGCTCAGGTAGATAGAGTACAATATGATAACATGGAGCGTGCAACATATGTTAGGATTTTGTGATGTTCCTGCAACTTTGAGGAGGACGGCTAAAAGGAGCTCCACCAGTTTTTGTGGAGGGTCAAGAAATCAGAAGAGGAAGGCCTGATGCAGAGACCACGAGGGGGTTTATTTAGTTCATATCTCACAGACATTTAGACTAACAACAATTAAATACAGTCAAAGTTGTAAAGGATAAAAACAACAAATCGAGTTGTGGTTCTTGTCAAGAGGCTAAAGGCTAAGATGACTGATTTTAAAGTCAGGAAAGATCGAAAGAGAGAAACATGTATCAGTGCTTGTTAAGCTTGAGTTTGTTGACAGGTAACAGCTTCAGAGTGTGCAGGATGTGCTCTCCTCCTCTGAACCTCTCAAACTTCATCTTTCCTTTCACTGCAGAGCCTCTATCGATCAGCTGCTCTGATTCGGGGAGGGGGACATTTTCAGACCTTTCACGAGCCTGAGCATTTGACCCCCTGACCTCGATCCCAAAAACCTGACCCGTGTGTGTGTGTGTGTGTGTGTGCAGCAGGAGGGTTGGACCACAGAGGCCTGGAGGAGTTTCCCCGGGGACCGATGACTTTATATGGCAGCACCCTGCCTGCACAGCCACCATGTCAGTTGTTGGTGCTTCTCTGCGTACCTGACAGCTGAGCCGTCCATCAACCTGCTCATATAACTGTCACAGACAGGCACATCACGCACACACACACACACACACACACACACACACACACACACACACACACACACACACACACACACACACACACACACATGTTTCCTCCCTCTTGTATCCTTCTTTTTTTTTATGTGGTTCTGACTTTTTGGGCAGCATGTCTTCCTGAATCTTTACATTCAGAGTACTGAAATCCTCGAGTTAGAATAACTCTATGAGTCACTAAATGCATAAAGGAGACAGCGCCACCTACAGACAGTTTTTGTTCCTGACCTCACTCAGAGTTGTGAATTTTTAAAAATATCTGCCAATCAAACCCGAGGTGCAGGAAATATTAAGTTAATTTGCACATGTATCTCTGCAGCCCCCTTGTCTCTCTCATATTATTATATGGATGGATCTTTTAATTGATGGATTTAAAAACAACATTTAATAGCGTCACATATTTTATACCAACATTAATCTGCCTGCAAGTCACAGAACCACTGACTCCAACAGATCCTGACCCTCCCCCCCCAAAATAAGTTATGGAACGACAACATCCAAAAAAGCTGCAACACCTGCTTTTTTGCTTTGTCTCTACTACAAAACAAGGCTTTTCCTCCCATCTCTACGTTACTGTGATCCTCTCTCCACACACGTACTCCAACATGCAGAGTTTGTTTTTTCTTTAGATCCCCCGTGTTTGCAGTCGCCTCATGTTAAGCTGTTGTAATAACTTCTTGGTGTGACTTAAGTTCATTGTTTGTATAAACCCTCGTCCTGCAGGCTGAGCTGATGGGACATTAATAAGCCGCTCGGTCACACATGGACCTCCCAGTTACTCCCACTGCATGAACATCTTAACCTTTGTTAGAGTAAGGAAACAACTGGACACATTTACAAATGTATTATTTACAACAGAGACTTTTAAAAATATTTAAAATGTTCATTTTTTAAAATGAGTTCAACACACCAGCTTTGTTCTCAGAGATTATTATCAATGAACACAGAATAAATCATTTTCATGTTTATCAAAGTCAGATAAGTTATATCATATGTAGTGTATAAGAATATGATTACAATAGGAAATAGAAAAATGCCATTAACATTATCTTTTACTTACACAATTATTAAAATAAAAAAATATTTAAATCACTTTGAAATGAATTTAATATATATTTGTAGTTTTTTTTAATCTTATATTTATTACAAATGATCTTTAAAGACAGATGATGTATTTAGATGATGTATTAGAACACGGCTGTGAAATACTGATGGCATGTCATAAATAATTTGTCATAAATAATTTGTAATAAATAATCTGTCAGTAATAATCTGTCAGTAATAATCTGGTTAATAATCTGTTTCTGCTCCCGGGAGGAAGTTCACCTCTCCCACAGATAGGTGGCCTTGTCCCGGGACGGACAGCCCCGGGTACAGTACAGCCCCGTTGGCGCAGTGCATGGTGGGAATTATGGGATCAGGTAAGCCCTTCAACTGCGTCAAGCCACGGGGACAAAACTGTGCAAATCCAGGAAGTAGGGCGATTTGGCCTTCAGAATAAAAGCAGTTCGTTTTACTTTAATGTGAAGACATGTCAACACTCAAAAAGTTTAACTTCATATAAGCTTTTGAACCCTGAATAATGAATATGTGGTTCATTATATGTTAAGAACAGAGTTCTTAGTTATTAGGGTGTGGATGATGTTTCTATTTTAAGATCTCTTTTAAATTAATTAAAAACAGCAGTTTACGTCCTTAAAAGTAATTTAAAAGTACAATATTTGCCAATGAAATGACAATCAGTAGAAATAAAAGATCTATAGAAATACTCAGATAATAATAATAACCTATGTGCAGTACTTGTGTAGATATGTTTTAACTTCTCAGTATGCACTCGTTCACTTGTAAACAATTCTTAGAACTGAAAACTCTTGTTATTTATGATATTCACATTATTTACTTTTATTAAGAACATTTGCTGTGTTCTTGTTTCCGGTGTGACTATTTGTTTGTGATGTAATGCTCTGTGTTACTCTGTGGTTTGTGTGTCGTCACCTGTATTTAATGCTGTTTTATTATCATGTGTTTTAAATGGTTACCTGCCAGATGAAAACTACCTTTATTGGCCTATTACCTTTATTTTTTATATGGTAAATCGTCTCTTTACAACTAAAATAAAACAAATAGAAACATACAAATGTCCTGTGATCATTAGTACACACATTGATGGCCTCTATAAGGCTTTTACTTTGAAGGCGAGAACCGGATGTCGGATGTTACCGCCGCCAGCTTGAAGCTAAAGCCTCTGTGATGACAGGAGGAGCTGAGAGCCGAGGAGGCAGCAGGTGAATAATTTACAGCTTCTACTTTTTTTTCCCGTCCCACCTGTTCAGCAACGATTCAGAAACAGAAACACATCGAGAGCCGACATGTGTAAACTACAGGTTCCACTTTTTATATGAAAATATAAAAACATCCGGTCAGTTTGGAGAATAAGACGGAACCACGCCGCCGGAGCCTTAGCAGGTAGGCTATAAATAAACTTAGTGTTGATGTGTCTGTCTGTGTTTACATCCTGTCCTGCAGCTTCATCAGCAACCAAAACAAACGTGTTGACATGTTTTTAAAACTCTCGGTTAAATTATCAGACAGATAAATTCAGCAGACTTCGTTTTGTGTTGTTTTTTTTCAATTAGCATAAAAAAAAAAAACACGATAATAATAATTCCTTTCACCTCCTGGCCTGCTGCACTGAGAGTGATTACTGTCACATTAAACTCCAAGAACCAGAGCTGGGAACTATTAACATACTAATCCATTATTCATAATGTCTGGCACACTTCATGTTTTACATATTTTGTATTTAAAAGCGTTAAAAATAATATTTAAAACTATAAATTAAAGTGTTCCTGATGGTATTTTGGCATTTTTGTTAATCAAAGAGGAAACATGTGGAGTGAGGAGCAGGGTAAAATACAGATGTGAGTCAGTTTTTGGGGTCAAACTAGTGATTGAGTTCTGCACAGGGTCAACAAAAAGATGTGAATAAATCAGATACTCTTCAAGGATAAAGGGACAGAGGTCAAAGGGCAAATAAAATAAAAGACTTTTCAGGTTGTTTGCAAAAAAAAAATGTTCAAGAAGAACAAAAAATCCGAGACACTGTGATGCAGCATTTCATGGAAATGTGATGTAGATTATTAAATGATAAAAACACATAAAATAATGAAGAACTGAGGATTCATTTGGAGTCAATCTGCTCTTGTTTTCTTCTGTTTTGTATCGCTGATGTTCTGGTTTATATTAATGTTGTATATGATGGGCAGAAATAAGCCTATTACTATTTTTTTAGTGTTTAAATTGTTTGAATTTTATGGTGACATGAACCAGTGTAAACATGTAAAGTGGTCTTCTTATTCTTTAATGAATGGACCGATTGTAAAATATTTATCATTCATTCATCACAGTATATATATACAGTACTATATATATATAGTCCCTGTAATTTAAAGGTGTAATGTTACCCTCAGGTGACTGTAAGGACTGAAAAAGAGAGAAAATTCAAAATACTGTATGTGACAACCTTCCTCTCCGTCCCTGGGGTTGACAGATTTGTCTTCTCATATTCATTTTGTTATTTTTTTGTTCCTCCGTTTACATGTTTATGTCAGATTTACGGTTGAAAAAGTGAATTTGCACGAGTGAACTGTCTGCATGTTACTGTAGGTAATGAAATACTTCTGTGTTTAGCTCTTAATGCTAACTTCAGCTTTCAGACTTTTTGTTTCGAACAGACAAAAAAACAGGAAGCTGAAAACCAGTATGTGTTTGCTGACAGTTCAAATGATTATCCACAGCTCGGTTACTATTTCTACTTCTACTCTCACTTTGACTGTTATTGTTCTTCTACAGCTTCAACCCACACTCTTAATTATTCTGTTACTTTTAACAGATACCTCAACGACTGGCAGCTAGTATCATTATTATATTACTGCAACAAACCCTGCTGCTGCTCTTAGTTATTTATGTACTTCTGACCCTTCATGAACACTAGGAGAACTCCTAATCACTTTGTTTTTACCCTTCATGTTTTCTCTTTTTGTTTTGTTCCCAGGTCAGTTGTTGCCAGACGAGGAACCTCAGAAAAGGAAACCATGTTGTCGGCGGATGAGATTCTGTGCAGCACGCAGCAGGTGATCGCGGGTCTGGAGGCGCTGAGGGGGGAGAACTGCAGCCTGCTGGAGAGCCTTCAGGAGCCGGTAGAGAGCCGGACGGCGCTGGAGAGCGGCAGCGTGGAGCAGGAGAAGACCAGCATCATCCGCCAATCACTGGAGAGGATAGAGCTGGGGCTGAGCGAGGCCCAGGTGAGAACAGAAGAGGAAACAAGAATGTGTTTATCCTCTTTTTTTGAGTACTACTAACATGTAGCATCTCTTAAAAATGTATTATTGGGAGTGATTTATCACTTACTGCAGCTTTTTGGAGCAATATAGCCTCTTTTAGCTTCTTGTTTTGGATTCTTTTTCTGCATACTACTTGTCATAAGCATTATATTTTTTCAGGAGACTTACATTATCTGATAAGAAACATGACTCCTGCAAACATGCAACCTTTTCCCACAAAAGAAACACGTTTACATTTGGCTCAAAGGAAGACTAGCTCAGAAATAATATCCAAATGTCTTAAAACTGAATTATCCTGCACAGAAAAGAAGATACATGAAGTTAAAGAAGGTGCATTTAAAGCAAAGGGTGCAGAAATGAACATGCATACAATTTTCATTTTGTAGATAAGCTCTAAAGTCTCGTCCTTCATCATTGTATTTTTGGGAGAAAAGCTTTCTTTCTTTCTTTTTTTTCCATCTGAGGGTATTTCTGTCGTTGTAATGAGCGTCTCGTCCCTCCAGGTGATGATGGCGTTATCGGCTCACCTGGGTTCTCTCGAGGCGGAGAAACAGAAGCTGCGTGCTCAGGTTAGTTTCTGCAGGATTTAAAAGAAGGAGAAGAATAAGAATAAGACGTCTGTCAAGTCTTCTCTTGAGCTTTAAGGAAATGTTGATCATCCGACAAACTACTCATCCCTCTCCTCCTCATCTGTTCCTCTCTGCTGTCGTCCTCCCTCTGTTGCTATTTCTACTTTTTATTCCCTTCCTGTTTCTATTTCCCCCACTTCTATCCTCCCCTCCCCCGTCTCTCCCTCACTCTTCTGCTCAACCTTCCTCTTCCTCTCTTTTCTCCTCAGGTGCGTCGTCTGTGTCAGGAGAACCAGTGGTTGAGGGACGAGCTGGCGGGTGCTCAGCAGCGGCTGCAGGATCGGGAGCAGGAGGTGGTCACCCTGGAGGAGCAGAACAAACATCTGCAGTTCATGTCCTCCATACGCAAATATGACCTGGAGGAGCCGCAGCTGGTGAGGAGACGACAAACTGACCGTACAAAAACACAAATATATATGTGTGTGTTTGAGAAGAGTTTGCTGTCAGGGGTTAACCACACTAGGATCTGAAGTAACTGATGATAATAAGATAAGGGAGAATTAAACTTTGAGGTTGAGCCCCTTGAAGAGTCTGCTTTTTAAAAAAAAACCTTTTAACACAGCGACTTGAACTGATGCTCTGTATTTATTCAGGACACCCAGGCTGAAATCTAATCCATGATCAATTTAAAAAGTGAGCCCGGTTTGAAGCCATCATTGAGACTGACTCTTAAATGTAGAGATATTTGGTGTGCGACTGCACCGTCCTAAGACAAACGGGACATAGTGCTGCCCCGCCCCCTCTCCTCTCAGACAACATGCATCTGTTGACAAACAGAAGGTGTGAAGACGTTTTCAGAAGCTAAACGAACACGTCGACTGACAGGGTCGAGTCATATTACCGGATTCTGCGCAAATATGTTGTTTGCAAACTGTTTGCGAGTGGAGTGTCTGGATGTTTATTCAACTGTTACCATGACGACCAAAGGCCGTGGCTAGATGGCTACGTTGGAGAGGATCATTTATTAAAAGCTAGTTGAGTTTTTAAGGATCTAAACTTGTAAAGCTAACTTGAAGATCAACAAGGAAAGAGAAAAGTTTTTGGATGTTTTTATTTATTTATTTATATGTTTCAATCCTGAGACATAAATTCTACAATTCACTTATCACCACTTTTATCCAAAGCGACGTACATCAGAGAGTAAGAACAACACAAGCAAGGATCTAGAAAAAAGGGAACAATGTCAGTAAGAGCAAACGATCAGCTTTGAGTCTGATTGGACACACAGGTGCTGACAGGAAGTGACCAGAGGCAAAGCACAACATTGAGGGCAGTTCTTGAGAGCTCTAATCAGTATAGAAACCATCTTATAAGTGAACTTAACTCGGGTTAGATGACTTCCTGCAGCCGGTGAAACTGCTAAACATGAGACAACGTTGACTTTGATAACAACACAGCCTAACTTAACGTCTCGATCTGTTACGATCTGCAGGGATGAACACTCTGCCTCTCCTCTCTTTTCCTCTTCTTAACTTCATCCCTCCTCGTCCTCTTCCTCTTAGCCTCGGCCATGTTATGAAACAGCACTGAGACGAGCTTTTAGAAACTGAAGTCTGCTGGATGAACTGGTTCCTTACTGTAAGATAAGACCTCGGCCCGCTGCCAAAGTTACATAGTGCAGTAATCAGATGATCAGGCAGCGCTGAGGTGTGAAAGTTACATATCTATTCCTTAAAGCTGCAGTAACGTCTTTATGGCATTGATAGTTTATTTGTTTATTTCGCTGCTGATTGCTCCGGTGCTGTGCTCAGTTTGGATCTAGACAGAAAGCATCGAGTGTGTTTATCAGAGTGGGAAGTAAAATCAAACCTGTTACATAATGATGATAATAAAAGATAATTAAAGAGTGATGATTAGTCGAGCTGTAAAAAGACTTTAGGCCCCTAAAGTCTGCTTCAAACAAATTGCTTCATGTTGAGAATATATTGAGATGATACTTCACTTGTATCTTGACTGAGTGTGACTCTCTCTCTCTTCTCAGGACGATAAGGACACTTCTGCTAACAAGGAGTCTCTGGATGACCTGTTTCCCACAGAGGACGAGGAGCAGTCACAGAGTAAGGTCACACTGTCGGTTCTTAATAAGATAAGATACTCCTTTGTTCATCCCACATCGGGGGAATGTACAGTGTTACAGCAGCAAAGAGCGAGCATTGAAAACAAAAGATTCCAGCTGCGGGTGTAAACAATAAGGTCACTGCTGCACGAGACCTCCGCGGTCACAGAGCAAACTCAACACGACTTGTGTCCATCTTGTGGTAGTTAATTGGAGTAATCAAAGAAAAAGAACAGGAGTAAAAAAAGCTACAATATTTAAAAAAACAAGGAAAAACTGAGCGATGGGCAGGAGCTGCTGTGACATGTGACCATTAGTGCGGCGCCATCTTTAAAGTCTCTCTGTCTGAAATGTAAAGTTTTCTTTGCAGAGCATGAACATGGTGCTTTTCTGTTTCCTTAAATGACGATGTGTCTGACACTGATGTGTTAGTAATTAAATCCAGTTGTTTTGATTTCTTCAGGAGGTTTTTTGAGTGAATTTTATCTGATTGTAAAAAAACAGGTTTGATTTCTGTTTCTGAACTGTTGAAGTCTCCACGGCTCTGTTGTTGTTCCTGCTCCACATGTTTTGAGTTTTTCACGCACAGCAAAGACATTTCAAGCTGTGATGTTACATTTCCAGCTCGTAAATCACACAAGGTGATAATGAGTTAAATGCACATGAGCGGAAAAGTCGGTTTGAGGGATGCTTTTAGAGTAATGCAAGTTGTTAATATGATTTAAATAACTTTTTGTTTTGCAGCTACAAAGCATGACAGAACTTAAACTTCACCAAGCTTTAACAATAATCTTAAATAATTTTTATTGAGGTAGCAATAATAAAACATTCAATATTACAGATATTTTCCTCCTTTTAAATTAAATTAAGAAAAACTAAAATAACAGGCAAACATACAAGTCAACAGGTGTAGTGAGTAACACTAAATGAACAACAACAACAAAAAAAAGGATAAAACAATTCTCAAATACCACCCAGCCCCAATACATTGAAGCAGGGGAACCCAAGTCTTGTTGTATTGCCTTGTTTATTTGACAGCGAGAGCTGAATTCTCTCCATATGAGAGAGTTTTAACATTTCTTTCTAACCATACTTTAACAGGTGGAGCCTCTGCTTTTTTCCAAAACATTAAGATGAGTTTTTTAGTTATTGTGAGTCGCTGCTGACTTTTATTCAACTGGGAAGTCTGATCAGAAACTCCAAACAGCACCATCATTTTGGACAGTCAAAAAAAACTATGAAGAAAGTTTTCTTAAACTATTTTTAACTTCATCAATAACATGTGACTCAAACTTGTTTAAACAAAATCTTTCTTACATTTTGTTCCTGATCTAAGTCTACTCTCATGTAAAGCTTAACTTGAGGTACTGAACTGTGTCTTTACTTCTTTGCACTTTTTGTCTCTTTGTGGATGTTCAGTGTCACAGCCTCATCACAGCAGTGCAGCGGCTGCAGCCCAGCAGGGCGGCTACGAGATCCCTGCCCGCCTCCGAACACTCCACAACCTGGTCATCCAGTACGCGTCCCAGGGACGGTATGAGGTGGCTGTACCGCTCTGCAAACAGGTGAGAGACGTGTCTCCTGACTCCCCTCACAGTGTCGCTCTTTAAGTATGAAATAACGGTAATGCAGATGAAATGTGTTTGAATGTCTCCTGATTTGAGTTTATATTCTGAACAGGCTTTGGAGGACCTGGAG
Source organism: Labrus mixtus (assembly GCF_963584025.1). Taxonomy (NCBI): domain Eukaryota; kingdom Metazoa; phylum Chordata; class Actinopteri; order Labriformes; family Labridae; genus Labrus; species Labrus mixtus. The sequence goes on from NC_083620.1 coordinate 27,225,075, forward strand.
AAGTCCTCAGGACACACACACCCAGACGTAGCCACCATGCTAAACATACTGGCGCTCGTGTACAGGTGAGTTCATGTCCTTTAGCTGAATGTCCATCTTGTCTTCAGTTTTCGGAAATATTTATGACAAGAAGAAGAATCCCCAAAAAAATGGCAAATTCATTGTTTCCAATTTAACAATATTTGTCTGAACGTTGGTAACTGAAGTTTGAGATTCTGACAAGTTTCCTCGTTTGTGTGTGTGTGTGTGTGTGTGTGTGTGTGTGTGTGTGTGTGTGTGTGTGTGTGTGTGTGTGTGTGTGTGTGTGTGTGTGTGTGTGTGTGTGTGTGTGTGTGTGTGTGTGTGTGTGTGTGTGTGTTTTTCTCCTCCAGAGACCAGAACAAATACAAAGAAGCAGCTAACCTGCTGAATGACGCGTTAGCGATCAGGGAGAAAACCCTGGGTATGGACCATCCGGCTGTAAGTTACACTCTTCAGTAATCTATTAACCAGAAGTCAGAATGAAACAGCTGCAGCACTATGATCAGATTATCATCAGATCAACACAAACTGAATCTAAACTGCTCTGAATATTAAATGTTTGCTTGATTTTCACTTCTTAATAAACTGAAGCCAAACTGTTTTTGTAGGATGTTGCAGTGTCACACCTCATTGAAACATCTTATTTATAATGAATACTTGAAGCTCTATTCATTTTCTATGCTGGGAGTGCTGCCTGTGTTTCCTGATAGTTTAATCAGACACATTAAGTTGTCATTAAATGTACATTATGTGTGTTTTTTTGTGCTTTCTTGCAGGTGGCAGCAACACTGAACAACCTGGCGGTGCTTTATGGCAAAAGAGGAAAATACAAGGAAGCAGAGCCGCTGTGTAAACGAGCTCTGCAGATCAGAGAGAAAGTGAGAAAACAAACAGTTTGACTCTTACACTTTCACTAACCTCAGCTTTCACACTTAACAAACTCATTATTCATATTTTAAAAGATAGAGTCAGTGGGTTTTTCTTAGAATATAATGTAGACTTTTGCACAAGAAATGCCACATCTGGGCCTCCGTACATGTGTGGTGGTGACTGTGTCTGCAGAGACTCTGTTTTTCATGTTTTAGGTTTGTTTAGTTTGACTCGGGATGTTTCTGGGCGGGGAGCTGGTGTGTTTCCTCCCAGCCAATGACAGCGTGCCGGTGAGTTAGGAGTGGATACAATCCAGCGAATAAAAATGGACGTGCACGTAGCGGTGAAGAAGAGAAAATATAATCAAAGTGAGGCCAAAACGCCAAGCGGATGAAGCTCGTTCTAAAACGAGGGTGAACCTCGTGTTTTCTTTTATCCCAGACGTGGAGTTGTTCTACTTCCTGTTGGTCAGGCAGGTGACAAACAAGTTAGCTTGTGCTAACGTGCGGTAGCTTGCAGTGTAGGTACAAGCGGTAAACGTACACGCTGAAGTCCTGCAGTGAGTGAGAGCTTCTCAGGGCGATGAGCGCAGGAGGAGGAGGAGGAGGGGCCAAGTTTGAATGTTGTGTTTACAATCTGCAACAAACATTTCTACTGACTCCACCTTTAACTTTAATCCTAAACAGTGTTCTGTTTCCCGTCTGAAGGAATGAAAACAGATATAAATATCTTCTGTTTGGAGAATGTACTTGTATCTGTAATGCTTTAAAGTTCATTAAATAAATATGTCTTCATAAAACTTAACTTGTATGTAGAGAGTCGGCCATTTTGGCTCTTTCTTTGGCTATATAACACTTTTTCTTTTTATGCTTTAAACTGGTACTTTAATTAATTTTGTTTTTTAATGCACAACAGAATTTTTTTTTTTTCAGTGTTTAATTATTTCTTTTAAGATCAGAATCTGAAAATGTTTTCCACTTTTGACCCTCAAACACATCCCTCAGTGTACGACCAATATCAAGTGTCATAGTGTTTTATGTCCTCAGTGTATTTATGGTCTTGAATGCCCCTCAGGTTCTCGGTACAGACCACCCAGATGTGGCCAAGCAGCTGAACAACCTGGCTCTGCTGTGTCAGAACCAGGGCAAGTACCAGGAGGTGGAGCAGTACTACGAGCGCGCTCTGCACATCTACCAGAGCAAACTGGGACCGGACGACGCCAACGTGGCCAAGACCAAGAACAACTTGGTGAGGCCGACCTTCTGGGAAATGTGCAAGAGACTCTTAATGTGTGTCAGTGTTTTCCACACAGAGTTTTTCATTTTGCATTTAACAGATTATAGAGAGATAGAATGATCACAGGTGTAAATGTGCAGTTACATCATAGAGAGCTGTGCAAGTCCAGTGATGCATCGTTTCCTGTATCTGGATCCTGGTTTCAGCAGAACCAGTCTGTTGGAGCAGCGGTCTGTCCAGCAGCTATAGTCCTCTCTTGCTCACTCTTATTTGTCGTTTAAAGTAAATTTGTCTCTCTGCTAATGGAACTCACTTGATCCGTCTCTGTTCCTCCTCAGGCGTCGTGTTATCTGAAGCAAGGGAAGTACAGACAAGCCGAAGCTCTCTACAAAGAGATCCTGACCAGAGCACATGAAAAAGAGTTTGGATCTGTAGAAGGTAACACAACCGTGCAGACGAATCAAATACAAGGTCAGCTACGATATTCTGAAGTCACAGATTGGAAAGAAAAAACTGAACCAATGACTTTTAAATGGACTGTGTGTTTGATTAATGTCACAGTTTATCTAAAGCTTTACAACGTCTCTCTTAAAAACAAGCAGATTATCCTTCATTGGTGGCAGGCAGAAAGTCAGTAAATCATTTTATTTAAGACACAAGAACACATAAAGGCAACGATACATTCTGAGGAGGGTATTTATAATCCTAAAAACGTCCCTTTTTGATTGAAGCTTGTTTGTCCTGTAGACAGATGTTGAGCAGAACAATGTGGATAATTAGTTTCCTAAGTTTAATTCAAGAAAGTCAAACACAGATTAATTATTATTTGTTTACCTTCTCTTTGTTTTTTCAGGAGATGGACGTCCCAGCTGGTCGGGTGCTGAGGACGGCAGCTCCGGTCAGGACGGACTCAGCAACCTGAAGCGCAGCGGCTCCTTCACCAAACTCAGAGAATCGATACGGAGGAGCAGCGAAAAACTGGTGCGCAAGCTGAAAGGAGTCGGAATGGAGGAGACAACCCCGAGGAATGCTGGGTAATATTTACATTTTCCTGTTAAATCAAAGACACCCAGTGTTGGTCCAACTGAGAGCAGGTCTCGTTTACTCCTGATATTAAGCCCTCTGTGACATTCTGCTTTCTGCTCTCAGGATGAAGAGGGCGAACTCTTTGAATGTGTTGAACGTTGAAGCCAGAGAGAGTCGAGACGGAGTCCAGGTGAGGTGACGGCTGGTGATGTCATCAGGGGGACAGTGATGACATCATGCAGACACTACAGTCATAGACCTGCCTAATAGACTTTCAGTTTTTGATTCAGTGATGTATTTGGTGCCATGTTTCACTCCATGGAAATGTTACACATTGAAAATCAAAAGTTGATGTGAAACTGAATCCACTTCCCTTATTTCTTTTTGCAAAGGCCCAAAACTATTTGAGAAGGAACCATACAGTATCAGAAATCAGTTGCATATATACATCTCCTCATCAAACGATTTACTTTCTGCACATTCAGGCACAGAAATCTGTAACCTGAACGTCTGTTTTGTGTTTTTATTTTGTTCCTCAGTCGAGCCATTTGACGGATGTTCGAGGGCTGAGCTCGAGCACGCAGAGCCTGACGAGAAGAGGTTCATTCGGTGGGACCAGCTAACACACACACACACACACACACACACACACACACACACACACACACACACACACACACACACACACACACACACACACACACACACACACACACACACACACACACACACACACACACACAGGGTCAACAAAGCCTCTCGAGGTAACTGGAGAGACGGTCACAGTGAGAATTCAGAGGTACTGCTTAAACGTGGATCCCCCATGATGAGTCCCTTTACAGTAAAAACTGAGAAACACCTCAAAATGTTTTTCTAAATACCCCTCATTAAAAAAGAAAAAATAGTTTCTGTTTTCTCCTCCCTTTCCAAGTTTTCCACGTTGCACCGTAATCACATCATTCCTTCCTTCCTGGTTTTTTAAATTTTTATTAAGTTTGTTAACAAATTAAGATTTTAAATCCAAAGTTAACTTTTAACTTAAAGAAATGAAAGAAAACTGAAGCTGTGTTTTATACAGAAATATATTTGTTTACACATCAACCCCTTAAGACTACCTAAACTAACATCAGCTCAGTTTTCACTCAACTTTATTTAAAAAAGACATTTTAACAGGTTAACAAAAGTTTAAGTTTTAACGTGGCTCCTCAGCTCTTTTAGGTACATTTGTTTTAACAGAATGGAAAATTAGTTATTTATTTATTTTAAATAAAGATGAGATGACATTGGCGTTACAGTAAAAAAAAACTTGATATTTGTTTGAATCCTGAAGGACACAAAGCTGTTTGCACTGTGATCAAAGACATGACATTAAAATGTAAATGTGTTTTGTTAACGAGGACAAATTTTATCTCTAAAGTTTATTATGTCGAAGATTTTTAAATGAAAATGACTTTTTGCCTTTTTAAAAAAAAATTGCAGGTCAATCTTCTTTTATTTTCATATTGTCAAAGTGATAAAACATGATGTGTGTTTCTACGTCGTTCGTCCGGTCCTGCCATTCCACATTATAAGAAAAAGGACCGCCTCTTACTTAAGTCCTCGTTCTTTATCTGAAGCGTTTGAATATAATGAATGAATCTGACTTTAACGACGGTACTCCTCTGAGACTTTTGCACATTGCCGACCAGCTGGTCCGTACCCAGAACTTTTTCTGTTCATGTTTTAACGTTGACAATGAATGACATATCTTTATAACACATTTCAATATTCAGTAATTATGTATCCGTCTTAATGTCTGTTCAGGCTCTATGGACACCACATGTTTTTTTGTCATATGCTGGAGTTCATGTGCTCTCTAACCGGCCTTGGATTTGACAGAGCTGCATTAACTCAAAGCCCCTCTGTGCAGGAGGGGAACGTCTCTGACCCCTCGGGGGTTTCAAAAACAGACGGAGGAACATGAATATCATGCATGTCAAAAGAATTTCATATGAAGCAGCACAACTTAACTTGTTTCTTCAGACGTAATCTTGTGACTCCGTCGCTGCGTAATCAAAACATTCACAGCATCTTCCATTTGATGATGATGTTAGGGTTAAAAACCATTTGACCTTCATGGATTTCATTCCAATAAACTCCTTTAAGGTTTACTTCCACTTGTTTGAAACACTGTTTTCCTGAATCGACAGAGAGCTACTGATTTAATAACTGTGGTAGAAGGTCTCACTGCTGTCAGGACTGAAGTCGCACTATGTTAGATACTGTAGGAAGAACAGTTTGTAAGAATGTTACGTACACAATGGTATAAAAATATGTAGGACCTGGAACTGTGTTTCCTCTGATGCTTTGTTTATTTTGCTTAATTTCAATGGTTGTATTTTATATTTGCAAATTTAAGTTGAAATAAATTACTATAAAACATGTTTTAGTGTTTTTCTTTGCATGGAAACATTACGTAATGTTGAGCTGATTTGAAAAAGTTAAAGGTCACATATTCTGTGAAATCCTCTTCACCTTGTTCCTCTAACTCTAACATGTGTCTCTAGTCTGTCTACAAACCCCCAATGATGAGAAAAGTCCATCCTCTCCGTCTTCTGCCTGCTCCACTTTTCAGAAAATGTGTGCTCAAACAGGCTGTTTGGAGATTTCCCCTTCATGACATCACAAAGGGCAGTAGCCCCTCCCCCAAGTGGGTGACACTCCCACAGCTAGGTGTTTGTTCTGCCCTCTGAGTCTGCCTTCTCACCGTAAACAATAGGACATGGAGCGAGAAAGCACCGAGTACACCCAAGCCCTTCCAGAGAGGGGGCGTGGTCAGACACAGCTCATTTACATATTTAAAGGTACAGACACAGAAACAGCCTGTTCTGAGCAGGGCTGAAATAGAGGGGTTTGTAGACATGATCAAATACAGGATCAGAGTGGATTTAGAACAAGAAACTTCACACACATGTTTTGAGGAGCTCTGAGACTTATTTAAACTGAAGAGGAGGAGAATATGTCACCTTTAATATGTGATATCTTTGAGTTCAGGACTTTAGTGTTAGTATTGAAAAGCCTCTAGTTTAAAACTCTTTTCCTGTCAAGATAACAAAAAAGACAAGTCAAAAGCTTCATACAAACATGTATATTCAAACTCCTTGGTTTATAAGCAGATACACAAATAGTCATGTTCAGTATAAAATCTTTTTACAGCTTCAGAAGCAAAGAAAACTAAAAGTAGTCTTGCCTGTATGACAGACGAAACACACTGATGTTACACCCACAGATGGAATAACATTTCTGTTGTTATTGACCCACAGACCACTGCTTACATCTTGTTTCAAACAAAACATGTTACTTATGAAAATAGCATCACATAACGCCAATCATTTTGAAAAACTGATTTTTTCCCCCACAAATTTGCAGAACTCTGAATGTGCTTTTAAACAGCTCATCATATGTTGGAGTTTTTTGTTGTTGTTATTATTTAGGATCGCTCCTGTCAGTGCATCTGAGAGCAAGTTTTAATACTGAATAGAAACACTGAAAATACAAAATGTTAGAGTTCAAAATCCTGCACACTCATGTAACGCTGTGTGGACCAATGAAATCAACAGTTTTGTCCCAAATCACGGCTGCTCTCTTTTCACTCGGGGGGGGAAACTAAGCAGATTTACAACAGGATGTAACAGTATTAAATTGTTCTAAGATGTCATTCTATCACTGTTTTACTTGTTTGATGCATCATGCAGTTATTCATGTACATAAACAGAATTATGTGCTGAGCTGTTAAAAAAGAAAACGTGATTTTAGGCTGTAATTCAGTCACAAACTGGCAAGTGGATTGATTTTACATCTAGCACAGACGTGGCTACAGTTCTTTCATATGTTCGTTTCTGAAGCTGATATGTAGATAATTACAACACCAGCAGTGTGTGTACACGCTTTGGTGTGACCTGAATATCTGAACGCTTTAACTACTTGACAGCGAATGGCAGCTTTCAAAAACCAAACACTTTCTTGATGGTGATTCTACGTACATCTGCCACGTCGGATACTCTGCCAATCACATCCTCTGGGTGTTGCTATGGTGATGACATTTTGTGCAGTGCATGTCACCTTCAGGTCTGATGAGCAATCTGAGAGATTTTCTGCAGCATCTCCTCCGACTCCAGCTGCTCGAGAGTCAGCAGAGACAGACCCAACTGGTCCTCCTGAAGACAGAGAGAGGGGGGAGGAGGAGAGATTTTTAGGGAAAGGTTACAAGAAATGGGAATCAAGAAAGGTGAGTTTGTGTGGGTAAGAGAGTCTCATTTGTTAGTAGCCATGTGTCCACTTTAGCACTTTCCAGTTTTTTAAAATTTGACTGCAGTAGCCATTTTAAACACTCCGCCTCAGAGCTACATATTGGTCCTTTAAACTACCCCGATAATAAGTTGAAGCAGGCCCTTTAAAGCACAGATTGTTCAGCTGTGGAGTGGTGCCTTGCTGGTGCGACTCGTACCTGTCTGAAAGGCTGAGCCATCTGGCGCAGGAAGTGCTTGGAGAGCTGGACGGTTTCGTCCACGGTGAGGTTCAGACTGCCGTCATTGATGTGCTCCTGGATCCAGCGAGGAAGCTTCCCCCGTTTGTCCGCTCGCGCATAACGCTGTGTGAGGGAGAATCATTTAATCATGACCTGTAAGAACTCAAAACACCAACTTTCCCACTGGAGCTTTTGTAAAGCTGAAATGTGAACACTGTGTCTGTAATGGGATCTCACAGAAAGGTATGTGAAGTAGGCTGATCTTATAAATGTGTTGTTCATAGAGAAGTTTGGACTGGGTGAAAATCACAAACCTTGTCAGCAAAAATCATGAGTCCATAGTCGGTCTTGCCTCTGATGGCTCTGCCAACGCACTGGGCAGCGTGCCGCATGGCATCAAACGTCAGGAAGTCATTTTCTCTGATCTGAAACTGATCCCGAAGGTACTCCAGACGAGCCTGAAAAATAACACTTTAATCATTATCAGAATATTAATGAGGAAATAATTTAAAGAAAGTTACTTCCTCCTAAATTAAATGCGGTAAAGAAATACTACAACAAGAAAGAGAAATGTTGAATCTGGACTCTGTTTTATGAACATACGTCCAAAGCTTTGGGGTAACAATTTGACGATTTGAAAAATGGTTATCTGAAGATACTAAACTCCTTTGAGGTTTGACATTTCTCCTGCTGCACAGAGGATTCTGGATCAGAGTAGAAAAAAAGCACGCTGGGTTGCACGCTGCAAAATGTACCAGTACTAGTATGTAGCTTACAGTGTTTGACGTTCCTCTAGAGGACACTGACTGAAACATTTAGGCACAATAACTGGCATGTAAATCTGTAAAGCTGCACTTTAAATCTATTCATGTAGTAATTTGTATAGGCAATATACATTTGACTTTCAAAAAAATAAGTACAATAAAATAGCAGAAAGTAAACACGGTGTGTTTTATAGTAAGAGTGACACACAGTGATGGTTCTGACCTTTAGGATGCGGCTCTGGGTGTAAACATAAGGCACTCCAAACATGATGACTGCTCGGCCAAAGTGATGAACTGAACAGAAAACAGAACAAGATGTGCGGTTATTATGTTGACAATTCGACAACCATCTTAAAGTTTTGTGGATTTATAACAAAAGAATAAATCCAACGTGTTGCTTTCACTGTTTGTTTTTTCATTTTATTCTTTCGACTGCTTCCACATGTCTCCACAGGGGGTTTCCTCTTTAATAACCTCTGTAACCTGCAGCCTCCTGAACATTTACCAAAATCTATTCCTTCGGAGACTTTTCCCCTGGCCACCGACAGGAGGATGGCTCCTCTGCCGTTCTCACACGCCTGAAAAGAGGAGACACAGAGAACCGTCCATGATCAGAAAAGTGAGACACTCCGGGAGAACAGGAAGAAGTAACACACCATCTTACTATCCTTATATAGAGTGCCAATGCTAAATGGATCACCACAGGCATTTTTTCACAGAGGAAGCAATGGCTACTAACTTTGGATATTTGTAACTTATTTTAAAATCTAAATGCATAAAAAACAAGACGACAGGAGTCTCACTGACCTCCTGGTATTTCTCCAGGGCCATGCTGGTCTCTGCAGCGTCTGGAGTCTCAATGAAGATCAGCTTGTTTCTCTGAATATTCTCCAAGATACCCTGAAAACAAACATGTACAAAAACACATCACACCTGTGGTCTTCTTCACATACACAAAGAAAAAAACAAAGTGTTATTATTCATAAGATAAATGTGGGATTCAGGTGTAAAAGAAGCAGCTCCGCCTCTCAGGTGTGTGTGTCTGTGTCTGTCCACACACTCACCTGCTCATACCAAGACGCCACGATGTTCTCCATGTACACGTAGCTGGTGAAAAACGCAACGATGCCATCGGGAACGATTGCAGACATCTCGAGGAGAAGGTTGCCGTAGTTACGGATCACAGCTGGAAACAAAGAAATGATGACATTGCACTTGAACACAGAATAATAAAATGGTTTTGTTTTTAAGAACTGCTTACAGATACGATCATTGAAACTGAGTTTGTTTTTATGTAAAAGTGAAAAATTTCAACAAATAGATAAACGTCTTTAGGACATAATGATCTACGACAACAATTAAATAATAATAATAACTTTATATATAAAGCACTTATCTAAACAAGGTTACAAAGTGCTTTACAGAACGCATACAATCAAACTAAATAAAACATACATTAAAAGTGCTTCACAAAATAATGAGGACAAAACATTGGTGAGTTATAAAAATGGATTAAATTAATTAAAGCAGGACATTAATTACTAATCAATCATTAAAAAGGCCTTCCTTTAAAAATATGTTTTGAGGAAGGATTTAAAAATAGGAGTCTGCCAGCCTAATTTCTTTGAGTAGGGAGTTCCAGAGGTTAGGGGCTCTGATGGCAAATGCCCGGTCACCTTGGTAACCAGCCTCGATCTAGGAACGACTAATAGAGGTGCTGATGATCTAAGATCTCGGCTTGGGGCATAGGGGGTTAAAAGATCTGTAATATAAGGGGGGGGGGGGGGGGGGTGTTGTGACCGTGTTGTGTTTTAAAAGTTGTTAAGAGAATTTTTAAATCAACCCTGTAAATAACGGGCGGCCAATGGAGGGAGGAAAGGATCGGGGTAATGTGGGACCTGCGGTTCGTAGTCACTTGCTGGAGTCCATTGAGGACTGATTAAAGCGAGTTAGGGGGTTAGGGTAGTCCAAACGTGGAAAGACAAAGGCATGAATAAGCTTCTCTAGATCAGGGAAAGACAGAGTTGATTTAATGAATTAAAGACGTATCTACTCACCAAAGTCTTCTCTGGTCTCAAACTTTGAGCTGAGTGCCACCTGATCGTTTCCTCTGCCGACAATCTAGATCAGGGAAGAAATAAAGGAGTCAAAAACATGAACATGTAGTTATGTATAATGTGTAATATGTAATATGTACTATATTATATAGTATAGCATAGTTCACTTAAACAGTCGAGGGGTCATTTTTAGCGGGTCGTGTATGTATGCCCCCCCCCCCCCAAAAAAAGAAGAATTGTAGTAATGCAACTTAACACCGGTTACCACAACTGATTAAAAACAAAATAAATTATAAAATGTAAAGATTTTTGTTATGCTGCCAGTTCAGCGTGGTCAAACTAAAAGAAGTCACAGAGTGCATGAAATATGTTTTTTCTTTCTTTAATCTAAATGACCAACAGGAGACCTCATGCACACCCTAAACGTTCTCAGGTGAGCACGGTTGCAGGAACGTGCCATGAAAAATAAATCTACAATCCGAGGCACACTGAAAACGACTTCACAGTAACTTTATTATGAGCGAGCAGCGCGTTACGCCTGCAGCTTCCTCTCTGTTACATCATTGGTCAGTTTTTAGTCTTTGAGTGTAGAGAGACGCACCAGAGGACAGAGGCAGGTCCGGGCCAGCGTCATGGTGAAGGACGCCATGGTAACCGGGCGGAAGTCGAGGATTTTGGGATAGATGTCGAGCGGAGAGAGAGTCTGAAGAAGAGGGTGAAAGAGGAGAAGCACATCAACAGTCCAGTGAACACAGACTGTATCAGAAACAAAACAACAACAATGAAATGATGAAACACATTCAAGATTCTGCAAAAGACTTTTGATTTGTGTCAATCAAAGCAGTACTTTTTTCTCTTTTCTGATTTGTTCTGTACATGAGTAAGTGTTGTCTCACTAAACATTTATCCTGCTTTCTTGTAACAGCTAAACGTCTCACTAACCAGCTGATAACTCCACAAAGGAGCATTATAATGAAGGCCACTGATGTGAACAAAATGTTGTTTTCTTACTACACGATGAACATTTAACAAACTATATTTTCCTCAACTACTAAAATGGAATAATGGGAGACTAAGTTGGTTATCTTTAAAGTTGGAATATTTTTTTTTACCACTCTGCGCTGTCTGGGAATTTAGGGGTTTAAAAATAAACACATGTTCTTTTCCTTTTTGTCAAAGCCACCAGACAACAGTTCCAGGACTGACCGTCTGTAAACGGAGCAAAAAGAAACAAAGTGGTGACTCAACTTACCCCCGAGGTTATGACAACTGACTGAAACCTTTGAAAAACAGGTTTGATGGCTATAGACGGATCCATGCAGCTGGAAGAGGACACAGAGGACAACAACTGATCAGTCACACCCCGAGGCTCAGAGGTTCATGTTTACATCACACAGGTATCATCACCTGCTTTAATCTACTCAATGAATAAAGAATAAATACATTTTAAAAGTGTCGTTCTTTTAAACAGTGACTTTTTGTCAGTCTGTGTAGTGTAACACAGCTGGTCCTCAGTCAGAGAGCAGCTGAATGTTTAAAGTAAGTATTGGAGAAGTGATGCTTACAGAAGAAAGTCCTCCAATAAAAACAGGTCTGAAGACATTCAACAGAATAATCAGGCATCTTTACTAATCTCCAGTGTATTTGTCTGCCTTGCCCATGAAGACATTGAAACTACAATCTTGCACGATTTGTTCGTTTGTCACTTCTAACCAACCTGAAGTGCAGCACGGGGTTGGCGATGGTCGGAGTTCTGTCTTCAAAAGGCTCGATGATGATGGTAAAACCTGCAGCAGAGCGGGAAAATAAATGATTAAAAGAAGAACAGAACAAAAATCAATCAGAGTATTGCAAAGTTTGAAACTTTCCTTTTAACAAAATAATATGTAAAATCATCTTCTCCATGTTCCTCTAACTCTAACATGTGTCTCTAGTCCGTCTACAAACCCCCCAATGATGAGAAAAGTCCATCCTCTCTGTCTTCTGCCTGCTCCACTTTTCAGAAAATGTGTGCTCAAACAGGCCGTTTGTAGATGTTCCCTTCATGACATCACAAAGGGCATTAGCCCCTCCCCCAGGTGGGTGACACTCCCACAGCTAGGTGTTTGTTCTGCCCTCTGAGTCTGCCTTCTCACCGTAAACAATAGGACATGGAGAGAGAAAGCACCGAGTACACCCAAGCCCTTCCAGAGAGGGGGCGTGGTCAGACACAGCTCATTTACATATTTAAAGGTACAGACACAGAAACAGCCTGTTCTGAGCAGGGCTGAAATAGAGGGGTTTATAGACATGATCAAATACAGGATCAGAGGGGGTGAAACTTATTTAAACAGAGTGTTTTAGTACCTTGGCTGTAGGTGCTGACCAGAGTTGCAAAGCTGGAGATGAGAGTAACAGCTGAGAAGTCTGCTATGTCTGCGATCTCCAGAGTTCGTAGTAACGACTGTAATCGCTCCGCACAGAACCTGAAGAGACACAGAAGATGAGTGAGGAAGAAGGGAGTGAGAAAGTGAGGAGAAGACTGTCTAAAGATCTGGTTAGTCCGGAGAGTTGAAGCTCAAAACAGATGTTGAGTTTTAGGTGGTTAACTGATTCTGACCTTAGCGGTTTGCGGTCGATGCAGACTTTCTCAAAAATGTCTTTGAGGAACTGCGGGGCGCTCTCCTGCACCACATGCTGGACCCTCAGGCGGGACTTCAGGTACTCCAGGAAACGCCTCAGGAACCCGACAAAGTGCTCCGCTGTACGGATCGTGCCGGGGACGGCCTCTGAGAGAGCGACGGCAGGAGTGATCAGCGTTATGATGATGAAGAATAAAACCAGAGACTATTTAGTTTTTTAAATGTCCCGCTGATGGTCGTACCTTTGAGAATTTCATCCGGTAACACGGGGTTCGCGAGGTAGACGTCTGTTTCCCTGGCAACATTTGCTTCCTTCAGCCCCTCCACCAACCGCCTGTACTCCTCCTTCAGTTTAGCAGAGTCTGTCTCTTTTATCCTGTCAGAAGAAAGGAAAGTGATTTAATTTCTTACTCTATAATGTGGACAAAATATAAAGGTGTCAGGAAACTCAAATAACTTTTGTAACTTTCTGTTCAGGCTGCTGTGAAGATAATAAGAAAGCTTGTGAAGGATATATGGGTGTGTACTTTTGTATGGTGGTCTGAAGCGTGTCCACGTTGGTCTGGCAGCGGTCGAGTGTGCGTCTGGTGATGTTCACACTCATGGCGTCGATGCACACATTGTCTGAGCAAGAAACAAGAGACGGAGAGCAGAGGGATGAAAAACAACAAAATGTAAGAAGACATGAAACACTTTTTTTTTTAATGCATTTTTTTATATAAAAATTTGACAACAAGCATTTCCTATCTTTTCTCTTTTCTCTTTTCTTCTTTTCTTCCACATATTTTTTTCTATATGTAAGGTAGTAACTGTACAGCGAATGATAGTACTATTTAATACATACAAAACAAAGCAAAAAATAATGATAATAATAACAAAGAGAAAAAAGAAAGAAAGAAAATAAATTAAAATCAATAAAGAAAATAAACGCAAATGAACCTTTCACGACGAAAAAGAAGAAAAATATATACAGACAGAGATTTAAATGTGTAACTGTTGTGGATAATCACATGTAAGTTAATTTACCTGAGATCATATTATTCAATTGTTTATATATTACTACATTCTAGGATGTTACATGACATGAAACACTTGACGATCTGTATGATTCTTTGTAATGAATTCATTGATTTATTAAATTGAAATAAAGTGAATCTCCTCCTCACCTATGTTGTGAGCCTCGTCGAAGACCACCACTGACTTCTTGGACAGCTCTTTGGACACCATGTCGGCGATCTTAGGGTCCAGCAGGTAGTGATAGCTGTACACCACGATGTTAGCGTGCAGGATCTGAGAAGACAGCAGACCGGACAAACTCAGAGAAACTTTACCCACAACATGGTGAGAAACTTTAAATTCAGCAGTTGTGAAAAGTTCCTCCTGATGACAAAACTTTAAATACTTGACGGCGGGGTAACGTACTGCGTAACGGGCCATGTAGTACGGACACCAGCCTTTCCTCCTGCCAAAGTCCTTCAGGTCGTCCAGGTTGTAGATGCCAGCGGGAAGAGGAACCTGTCGGCCCACAGCATCAAACTCCTGCAGACAGAAAGAAAAACAATCACAGGAGAAGTTCATGGACACAAACAGAACAGACCAGTGTGAACACATACAGGTAACATCACATTCAATCTGCACCTGATGGGAGCTTTGACTCTAACAGAGGTATGTTTCATTTCACAGTCAGTTTGAGCCCTGTCAGAGGTCAGAGGTCAGAGGTCAGGTGTCAGGTGTTTGAGTAAAAAGTTCATTTAAATGTTCCCAGTTTAAAACCAGCCGTCACTGATGTAATATAACTTACTGGTTCAGGACACTACCAGAGAAAGTTCATTCAGAAGACGACTGGTAACCAGACACTCTCTCCTTTAGCTCGACAACATGTAATGTGAGTTCTTCTTATTGTTCACTTCATCCTAGTGAGACATCCTAACAAGGCGGTAACAGATTGATATCAGTTACCAGGTGTGGTTGCCATGGTGCTGCAGGCCGCTGCAGTGAGCTTCTGATGTAAATGATGGTCTCTCACAGTCTTCAAATACACCGTTCACATGAAGTTAATAAAACATCTCAGTCAGAGCTACTTTACAGATCAGATGATGCAAAGTGATGAAGGTGAAGGTGAATTTATCAAACCCATGCAGAGATGAAAAACTAAGTTTGAATCACTTCAGTTGATGACACAAAATGCACCAACAGATTAATTATTAGATAATAATTTGAGTCTGTTTTAAAGCCTTAACACTGGGTTTATTTTGACATATTGTTTAACATACATAAATGTACTTGTTTTATACATATTATATACAGTGTTTCCCCTACCATTATATATATATATTTTTTTTTTTAAGATTTATTTTTGGGCTTTTTATGCCTTTATTGTAGAGATAGGATAGTGGATAGAGTCGGAAATCAGGGAAAGAAGTCATTTAAGGATACCTTTCCAATAGAACAGGACAGCTGTCATTAAAAGTAACACATGAACACCAAGATTCCTTAAAGTGTTTGTGTCGGCATGTCGCCTTGTCCCCACCCCCCCAACGCTGTAAACCTAGGGGAAACACTGATATATATATAGATTTACAGAATGTGTTGGTAAATGTTAAACTTTGAATACTTAAAGAAACACAGTCATCCTCTCCTGAAGCTCACTCAGATGTGACTGAGGATATTTTCTGACCTTTGCCTCGGTCTCTTTCACTTATAAAATCCTGTTCTGAGCAGGATGAATTCAGAGTTTCTCACCTCGTAGAAGCGACACACAGGCTGGTCAGGGTTGGTGTGGCGCTGCGCTCGAATGTACGATGCTGTCAGACTGTGGCACTTCCCATCAACCTCCTTACCGAAGCGCAGAGCGCTCACCTGAAGAGAAGCAGACGATCGCGGTCAGAGTCAAAGCAGAGAAACATTGATTTAATCCTTCAGACGAGAGCAGGTCAGAAAGCATGGATCTGTATCTAGAAGTCAGATTAAGGCTGATTCATTGCTCAGTCAGCTTTAAAAGTGCATGTTTGCAGTGATGTACGTGCAGCTGCTGTTTTTACCTCGGGGTGGATGCAGAGGTTTTTCCTGGAGGAGAGCGCCAGAGCCAGGAAGTTGTTGCTCTCTCCAGTTTGCTTGGAATAAAACTCCATCAACTTCCTCAGCTCCTCCACGACCTGATCACACAGCAGATCAAAAATGATTAGATTGAACTTATCTTTTTTAGAACAGAAGAGAAAGTAAGACAGGATAAAGTGTTCTTCTACGTTCTCTTTCACTGAGTGTGATCTTCATTTGACACCGACTCACCTTCTCAATCTCGGGGACCGTTCTCGAGCAGTAGATCAGCTTTGTCACCTCCAGGGGAAACATCTGGAGAGAGAGATCGTACCATGAAAAGGTGCTTTTGTGGTGTTCACTGGTGGGAAGCAGCAGATGACCAAAACAGGAACACATATAAAGAAACCCACAGGAGGTCAACTCACCTTTTGATAAGCTACGATGAGAGACAGCAGAGAGATGGTCTTCCCTGTTCCTGATGGCATCTCCAGGACTCCATGACCCTGAACAGAAACAGCATTTATGAAAACAAAACACACGCTCAAATAGAGTGAACATTGTGTAGCTGTCCTCCCGATTTTTCCGATTCCCTCACGATTAATTTTACAAAATGAGACTGTAGACAAATGAAGACAGAAAAAGAATCCTTTAGGGAAGCGTGGTTTGGCCTTTTCATGTTTTGTTTCTCTCAACAAGGGGAGGTGATGGGCTCGTTGTGGTGTGGATTAAACGCTGCATCATGTTGGTCGTGCTGTTTGTGTAGTTCTCTGTCTTCTTGCAATATTTGCACTCAGTTTTTGTCTCATCTGTTATCTTCTCACCTCTTTCTTTTTGTGTCTTGAGGAAGCCAAAATGCTTCCTCACCTCCGATTTAAAAGACGGTGGTGCGTCCTTAAATTTCAAAATCTTGCTCTACAGCTGCTGACGCTCACTATATTGTTGTAATTCATTTTTCAGAGTACAGATGTGAATCTTGACACCTCTGAATCGATTTATCACGATTGACTTTTACATCCCTAATGTATAGCTTAATCACAAACAAGCGTTTTACTCTTACAGAGAGAGAGTGGTACTGAAGGACGTGGTAAGGCGGTGTCGGTTTGAATAATTCTTCAATTCTACAATTCACTTATCAGACGCTTTTATCCAAAGCGATGTACATCAGAGAGTAAGAACAACACAAGCAAGGATCTAGAAAAAAGGGAACAATGTCAGTAAGAGCAAACGATCAGCTTTGAGTCTGATTGGACACACAGGTGCTGACAGGAAGTGACCAGAGGCAAAGCACAACATTGAGGGCAGTTCTTGAGAGCTCTAATCAGTATAGAAACCATCTTATAAGTCGTCGTTATCAAACAAAAACCATCGTCATTACCATCATCATCATCAATAATATGGAGACCATCATCATTAAGTTAGTAGGTATTCATGAAAGAGCTGGGTCTTTAGCTTTTTCTTAAAGGTGCAGAGGGACTCTTCGTTTCACCACCGGGGGGCGACAGAGGAGAAGAGTCTAGTCAGAGACTTAGGACCCTGTTGTGAAGGTTGGATCAGACGCCTTTCATTGGCAGAGCGTATAATAATGAATAGTGGATGAGCTGTCATTCTGAAGGTTGTGTCTCTGTGTGTGTGTGTTACATTACAACACACACACACAGTGTATATGTGTGTTACATTACAACACACACAGTGTATATATGTGTGTTACATTACAACACACACAGTGTGTATATGTGTGTTACATTACAACACACACACAGTGTGTGTTACATTACAACACACACAGTGTATATATGTGTGTTACATTACAACACACACAGTGTGTATATGTGTGTTACATTACAACACACACAGTGTATATATGTGTGTTACATTACAACACACACAGTGTGTATATGTGTGTTACATTACAACACACACAGTGTGTATATGTGTGTTACATTACAACACACACAGTGTATATATGTGTGTTACATTACAACACACACAGTGTATATATGTGTGTTACATTACAACACACACAGTGTGTATATGTGTGTTACATTACAACACACACACAGTGTGTGTTACATTACAACACACACAGTGTATATATGTGTGTTACATTACAACACACACACAGTGTATATATGTGTGTTACATTACAACACACACACAGTGTATATATGTGTGTTACATTACAACACACACACAGTGTATATATGTGTGTTACATTACAACACACACACAGTGTATATATGTGTGTTACATTACAACACACACACAGTGTATATATGTGTGTTACATTACAACACACACAGTGTGTATATGTGTGTTACATGAATCTATTGTTCGTCATCATTAACTCACCTTAGCATCCAGAGTCCTCTTCAGCTCCAACATGTAGGAGTACTGCTCCGGATAAATGTAATCATATGGAAAGTAGACCAACAGACCATCTATGTTGAGCCTGATACACACACACACACACACACACACACACACACACACACACACACACACACACACACACACACACACACACACACACACACACACACACAGTATTAAATATCATCTTCAGGGAGGGTTAATTAATTAAATTCATTAGAATAACCTCTGTTAACACTTCTTCTTCAGCTCATATTTAAATAAACATCTTGATGTTCAGATAAAATGTAAACAATAAAAAGCTAATGACGCCATCAGCAACACATCATCATGTCTGTGTGGATAGTTTCTTATTTAAGTTTTAAACACTCACTTCATTTCTGTAAAACGTGAAGCAGAAGATCCTCCTCTTTGTCAAAGTCGATATTTTTAAATATTCATTGATAACTTTAAGTTTTGGGTCCTAAACATCAGTGAGACACACTACTGCGACTACAGGACCCACGAAGAAGACGCTTCTTCTTCTGCTTCTTCGTGTATATTTATGTCGGTCTAAAATCCCGTGCGCTCACTACCGCCGCCTACAGGGTGGAAAACATATTAATATATAACATATTAATTTAATCCTCGTCTGTAACGTCGTTTGTAACGTTTTTTATTTATCAAAAATACATCTACACACAACATGGCATTTAGATTCCTGAAAATAAATAAAGAATTAAATCGTATACACAATAAAAATAATGATGAAATAATTATGATAAATAAACAAAATAAACAACTAAAGAAGTAAGTTATATTCTTCTACAATACTGAGGAGCTTCGTTGCATTACACGTTGTCATACCTTTGAGGGTCCTCTTACGTTTAAGATCAATCTGTGTCGTGTATTTTATATATTTTTTTTTAATTTCCTGATTGACTACATTTGAGTTTAGTTTTTTGTTAAATATTTTAACAAGCAAAAATAATCTTAGTATTAGACTCAAAAAAAACCAGCAATAACATAAACAGCTGTCTGTTTGTTTTATTTTCTAAGCTTTTTGTGTGTATTTGTTTAGTGAACGTTTAGATTTTATTCCTCAGTATGTTTTTTAGGTATGTTTATATGTTACTTGTCCTTTTCTGTCACACTGCTGGGGGGAGGAGACAAGCAGTGTTTTTTAAATCTATCATCTAGATTAAACATTTTAAAATGTTAAAATAACATATCTCAGGTTTAAACTACAGTAACGCACTTTGGCCGCCAGAGGGAAGCAGAGAGAACCATTTCACGTCCACTTCTGATTACTTATATTTTATCTGATATTATGTTGACATGCTGCAAATCCTTTAAAGAAGGTTTATTGAACCACATTTATTAAAGATATTAAATATATTTTCTGTTTACTCTTCAGTGTTCAGGCAGAGCGAGCAGAGGAACCGGGGAATCCTTTTTACCCTTTCGGCCTCCCAGAGGGTGAATTTGAGTTTTAATGAGTTTCTGTGAGCTGTAAAGCTTTTATTTATTACCTTTCACCTCGTAAATCAATACATCACATATCAAAAGAATATCAAAGAACATCGGCTGAATACTTTTCCAAAAAGAGACTTTTTCAAAAATAACTTAACCACCTAAATCATAGTTAACAAACACACAATAAATGATAAATGAACTGGAGCTTGAAAAAAGCTTTTCTAGTCAACTCAAAACACTTTTACACCACAGGTCACACCTACACACTCACACACTATTTCTAACTATAATAGAAGTATGTGTGTGTGTGTGTGAGAGAGAGAGAGAGAGAGAGAGAGGAGAGAGAGAGAGAGGGAGAGACAGAGAGAGAGAGAGAGACAGAGAGAGAGAGAGACAGAGAGAGAGAGAGGGAGAGACAGAGAGAGAGAGAGAGACAGAGAGAGAGAGAGAGACATGTATGAGAGTCTTTCTGTCTTTGTTTAAACATTATATATTTTGTAACTCTTATTTTCCTGATTGTAAGAGAGAGAAATAAAATTGTCCACACAAGTTTTAATATATTTTTGTAGGAATGTTTTATTCGTACATTTACAGTGATATATACGGATATATATAAGCAGCGTAAATGACATTTGAATAATAGGCTACTGTGATCCTGCAGACGGTGAACATGTAAGAGGAGTGTTTTTTAAGATGACCAGAATTTGATGATTATCTACAAAAGCAGCACATTCTTATAGTTAAAACATAACTTTAGTGTAACTACAATATTAGAGTTTCCCTTTGATCGAGATCATGTTAGCTTACATCTTTATTACAGGATTTAAATCACTTCTTCACATTTCATCCAGAATTAAAGCTTTACAGTAAAGAGGATGTAACAGGCGGGGAGGACAAAGTGTAGCCTTCAGCTTCTGTGTTTTCAGGTCAGCTTAGAGTCACCGAGCAGTTTCTTTTTTTATCTCAATGCAGAAACAAACATCCAAAGATACGAGACGTTACTTATTAGTAGCTGCGGTTAGAGGTGACGTTCTTCTGTTCACAGCTGCTGCTTCTTTATCAGTCTGCAGACATTCATATCAGGATCTGTGAGAAACATTTAACAAGCAGAGGACTGTCAGCATGAGTCGGGGGAAGAGATAGTTTGGTGTGCAGTAGCTGCTGTAAAGTCTCTTTTTGTCTCAGTTTAAGAGTTTGTGAGTTCAGCTGTGATGACCTGAGGACCGGCCTGCAGCCCATCAACGCCCCAGCGCTGAACATCAACATCCATATCTTCCTGAAGTCTTTTAGTGTCCTTTAACCTCAGCTGTCATTCCCCCCCCCCCCTCCTCCGCCCGCCCAACCCCGCCCCCAAAGTGTCTTTAATAAAATGTATAAAAAAATATCTGTGCATCTCGTTTGTGTCTCCGTTCTTCACAGCTCACAGCGGTTGTCATCACTCTTGTAGCGCTCCATGATACTCAGGACGTCCTCCATGATGGACGGGCCCAGGTCCAGGTTCAACCCTGCCAGAGAGTCAGACCGGGAGACGCCTGTTGGCGCCGTGAGACCGGCCGGGTGTTGGGTGGTGCAGGGCGAGTCGCTGCGGTCGCTCCTCAGATCCTCATTGCTCAGGCCGGCGTCGGAGTCCAGACTGAGGCCCCGGCGGACGTCCGGGGGCCCGCAGGTTTCCGACATGGAGTCCTCGGAGGAGGCCTCGGAGAAGGAGCCGGAGGAGGGGACGAGCCTGCGGAGGGTCGGCGAGATGGAGATGTCTCTGCAGGGCTCCGACGCCAAACGACCCACCACCCCGTTCTGGAAGAGCGACAGGGTCGGGTGCGGCTCGTCCGCGTGGCTGTGGCCGTTTGTCTGCCTGCAGCTGGTGTCTCTCTGGGGGACGGGCTCGAAGTGGTTTTGGTTGGAGGGCAGAGACGGAGGAGAGGGGTCGTCGAGGTGGAGGCGGGGGGGTTTGGGCGGAGCCTGCTCGTGGGCGATGAACACGGGCATGGAGATGGTGGTCTTCAGCAGGCCGGTGGCGGTGTGCTGGTAGTGGTAGCCGTTGTAGGCGTAGCTGTGCGTCTCGTCCTTCGAGCCGAAGTCGTCGTCGTGGTGACGCTCCACGCTGTGCGAGCGCGTGTGCCCGTTGTTGTGCGTGCGGCTCAGAGTCGGCAGCATGTTCATCTTGCCCTGCAGGAAGCCCACGTCGCCGAACATGTCGCCCTCGCCCTCGGGCCCCACGTGGGCGCTGTGACGCACGTCGCCCAGCGGGGGGCTGATCATGTCACCCGAGAGGACGTCGCGGAGCTTCATCTTCTTCCCCTTCTTGGGAGTTGTAGTTTTTAAGTACATCGGCGTCTTGGCCGGCATTTTTGTCTTCTCGCAGGGTTGTTGTGCGGCGATTTCTTTATCTGACAGGAGTTGAAGTTTTCCTCTCTCAGCTCAGATCCAGCCTGTTTCTTCTCCCACTGAGTACACAAGTATTCAGGTCGGTTTAGAGCGGTGTTAGTCTCACACTGTCATGTGACTGCCGGGGGAGAGGAGGAAGGCCTTGACCTCAGCTCAGCTCCCTCCGTCCCTCTCTCTCTGGCACAGAGAAGTCATTTCCAGTGAAAACTCTCTGCAAGCTTTCCCCCTCCGGTCTCAAGAAACTTCAGGAATGTGACAACGCGGACTCTGGAGATCTGTGAGGAGACACAAGAGAGAGAGAGAAGAGTCAGAAAGAGATGAAGAGAGGGAGGAGGAAAAGCCGGGGGCTGATGGATGGGGCGAGGGAGGAGATGGGGGAGAGAGGAGTAAAGGTGGGAGGAGATTTACAACCTCCTCTTCAGAGAGCCGGGGGACATTTTATAGAAAAGACTCCAAAGAATCCACCAGAGTGTTTGCTAACTCTGGAGTGTTTGGTCGGCCTCCTCATAATGACGAGTCGAGGTCTTTGCTCTTTGCATGAGTCAGCACAGACTCTCCCTCGACCTCGCTCGCTGGAAACACAAAAAAAAACCAAGCGCTCGGAAATTGTTGGCTTCTTTGTTTTTTATGTCACAGCCCGTGCGTCCTCGTCCTGTTATCAGAGAAAAAATCTGAAAGGCTCTTTCCGGAGCAAACACTATGAATTATGGGACGTCAGTCAGGTCAGGCCCCGGAGGCTCTGTGATCTTGTGATCCCGTCACCGTCCTGAATGTTGCTCTGGAATTTTAACCCTTTCAACATAAAGAGCAGCTCTGTTTGGAGTTCAGAGGTTTGACCCTTTGAGGAATGAGAGTCACTTCACTGATACACAGACGATCCAGATCAGTGGAGGATCTGAAGACTCACTGCAGGACTTAGAAAAGTAGAATCAAGTTTTACAACAAAGTAGAGAAATATTTAGATTAAACCACCAACACTGAGTTCCTTCAATTTCAAAAAACAAAAGTTATCGATTTAATCATAAACTGTTTTTTTATTCTAGTCTAAAGTTTGTAATGCTCTGTCTCTGTTAATAATAAGATGAAGAGATCTGTGTGAAGAGATTCATGTTGGGACAGTCGGACTTTAAGTTGAGGAGAGTTTCTGTTCTCTGTGTAGAGGAATGTGTGAACGACCGCAAAGAAAACTAATTCACTCTGTTATAAACTCTGCATTAAAAACAAATATTTAAAGTTTTTATTTTTTAAATGACAGCAACAACAAACGTCTTTCTCCACAGAGTCATCGTCACATCGCCATGGCAACATCTGAAGTCTTCCTGTGAACGTTCACACAGTGTTCACGTCTAGGTCACTGAAGTTCACTCAGGATTTTAAAGAGTTTAAAGACCAACTTTTGAGGGAATAAGTAGAAGATAGTCTAAGAATTACAAGTTATTCATTTGAAAAGAAGAAGAAGAATGAAATAAATGTTACACTCTGTTGTTGAACATGCGACACACACACAGGCTGAAACACACACACAAACAGGATCTTGTGGATGTGCACTAACAGAGAGATGTCAGAGTGAGGGGGCTGCACACAGAGAGCGATCCTGAGCTGGTGTGGACGGGGTTGGTGCCTTGCTCAAGTGGAGAGGTGCCAGGAAGTGAACTGGCACCTCTCCAGTTACCAGACCAATTTCCAGATTTGGTCCGCCCTAGAGACAGAGCTACTGCCGGCCCACCTTCTACCACCCCTGAATCCTCATCCTGTCCTCGTGTTCTGGGACAAACTGTCCTCAGCTGAAGTCGATTTCTTTGTATTTCTCTGACGAGATGTTTGGAAACCAACAAACACAAACTGTTCAAGGATTTTCTTCTGAGACACGACTGAAAACTATTTTTAACTTTCTGCAGAGTTCACTTTTAAACAAAACTTCAGATGACGTCTCAACACCAGCTGCTGAGTTCTTCCTCGCCTTTAAATATTTCTATAAAGATCAGAACATCTCGTCCAGGAAATGTTCATGTTGCACAGATTTTCTCTAAGAGGCACTGACGTTAAATTGTTTGTCTACATGGAAAGAATCAATACTGATACATTATGACGCCAGAAACCTCATCAGTAATCTCGTTTTTCTTTCACATCAGGAGTTCTTATATTGATAAAAAACAAACAAATACTGTTAATATTAATGGCCAAAGCCTGGAGTGATGGAGTCACACGTCTGTTCCTGTAAGGGGGCTTTGGAGTCCCATCGCTGGCGGTCTCCATCCTGTCTAACTCTAACTTTAAGTCAACCTAACGACAGACTGAGAGCTGGAGCCTGTCATCAGGTCAGCTACACGCCTTATTGTGAATAACTCTTATCCTTCATAAAATCAAAACAGATGAGTTATCATAAAAATCACCCCCCGTACAGTGTGAGCTAATCACACCTATTTTGGTTTTTGAACCAGGCTGTAAACATGTTCATCTGTGCTGTAAAAACAACCTCTTTAGAATGGGTGTGTATGTGACTTCCTGTGTTTCTGCAGCCAGCCTCTAGTGGACACTCGAGGAACTGCAGGATTTTGCACTTCCTCATCTGCTTCATTTTTCAAAACCAGAAGTTGCGGCTTTACCAAAAACTAAGTAAGTTTAGATTTAAGGTACTTTATGTTTTTACCTGATTAAAATCAGGCTGGACTGATATACAGAATGAATTAATTAGATGTTATTTAGTCTCCCACTCGAAGTTCACAGCACTGATTGGTTGATTTTCAGGTCCAAAAGGTTTTATAATATTTTAAAAAGAACTGGACTAAATCACTGGAAAGGTTAATGTTTCTTTCTCATAACTAATGTCTGAGTACTTCAGCGTTCTGTAAGGATGAGCGTACACTGAAACCAGCCAACTGTAAAGGACAGAGACGTTAATCTGTGACTCATCATCTTTTGCAACAAAGCGCTGAGTAACCGTCTCAGGAGCGACTTCAGAGGAACGAGTGATGAAACACACGAGTTTAAATCTGCTCATGATGAGACAAACACGTCTGTTTCATCCTCTCAGATCAGACCATTAATCCATCCTGTAATGTAACTTATTGTTGTGCACCAATTGGGTCAACACTGACACATCTCAACAACTGTTAGATGGATATTATTACATTTCATAATGACCTCAACGTTTCCTGGAGGACGACCTTCCCACTTAAACCACCATGGGTTTCATTTTGACTCATTTTGAACACTTGATTTCCCTGAACTTTGTCACAGATTCATTTGGTCCATGGAGCAATAACTTTAAAAACCAAAAAGGTTCATAGCTCCACCACACCTTCACCTTTTCATCTCATCTGATAATCTGGTTTCATATCTAAAGAGGGTTTAAGTCCTCGTACCAAACCTACTTTGTTAGGTTTAGGAAAAGATTAAAGTTTGGACTAAAGACATTCAACATTGACTTTTGGTTGTTGGTGGGACACAAACAGAGATTTCCCTTTGCTGCAGGTTTGCATGTTTTTAAGTGATGTGAATGTTCAGTTAGAATTACGCCTGCACGATATGAGAAAAACCTGCAATGTGCGATTACATGGTTCAGGGGCTTGAACTCAAAGTTTATTATGTCTATACCTGCTGTTCCTCATTTAACACCTGTGTTTGCAGCACGTCTCTCCTGTTTCCAAACTCTCTTCTTGTGTGATGCCTGCTGGACTAAATCATGAAGGTGATGTCATTCTATACAGATCTCCATCCAATAGTTTGAATGTATGCATGCCCAATGAGAGAGCAATGACGGTTTATTAAATATGTTGTCTTACTCGTTGAGTCATAAACTCTTTTGTGTTTGTTTGTTTATTGCGAGTGGTCATGATGTGATAAAGTTAATTTGAGATTAATTGAGCAACCCTTTCATTATGTGGTGGTCATGTCTAAAACTATAACCAGCTTCAGCTAATCTTTAAACTCAAGCAAATGTTTGCATGCTAACATGCTAACATGCTTACCTACTGGTTCTGGTTTTACCTGCTTAACACCAACATGTTGGAATTGTCACTCTGGCAGTTAGCATGCTAATGTTAGCATTTAGCTCAAAGTATGATTAGTACATCTGAAGACTTTTAATCTCCCTTTTATTCAGATAGAAAATTAGGGGAAATAAGCCTTAAAAGCCAACGTTAACATTAAAAATATGAAAGGAAACAACAGGGCAAGATTTATAAAATGGAAGTAAGATCTGAAAATGTTAATCTGCAAAGTAAACAGTGACTCAATGCGTGAGTTTATCTCTACCACTGACTGGACACGAGAACAGAAGACGTGTGTTTGGTTTCTGATTTTACACGGTGACATTCAAGGTGAAAGTTAGAAAAAGGCTTTAAGTTTCTGAGGAGACAAGAAGGAGGTTGAGGTTCAGGTTCAGGATGGAGGTTTAGGTGAGGGTCCAGCAGGACACTGACCTGAACTTGGGATCATTTTGGGAGCTCACAGGACAGATTAGTTCTTACTTTTCACATTTATGTTTGGGCTTTTTTGTGACTGCATTAGAGAGACAGCACAGCGGATTGAGTGGGGGATGAAAGAGGTCGAATTCAAACCCAGACTGCCCACTTTGAGGACTGTAGCCGCTGTACAATGGGCATGGAAAATAACCACTAGGCCATGGACGCCGCTTTGATTTATTTAAATGAGAAAAACTTCATAAATCCATGAACAACAGAAGGGGAAGAAAACAGTTTCTCCGCCCGACTGTAGGAAAATGAGAACAACAGATGAACTCGAGATGATTGTGCAGAGCTCTGAGAGTCGTAAAAATGAGACATTAACTTGTCAGAACTCATTTTAAAAGAAAGAAAAACAATCTTTCATGAGCAATGATAAAAGCAAAGTCATGGAATGACTAGCACGTCTAATGAAGGGAGGACGAGCACAGTCTGCTCCTCCATTAAAACACATGAAAACAACCAGACGATGAAATGTGATAAAAAAATACACACACACACACACACACACACATATATATATAAAATACCACCGCTGTAAAAACTGGAGCAGTCAGACCTGGTTCAGGAGGGAGGAGAGAATTCTGCAGAAATGATGATGTGACAGTTTCTGACTTGTTAAAAAAAGAAAACGTATTTCTCTCCTGACTCAGAGGAGAGATGGTGTGAGGGCTCGGCTGAATCCGTTTAAAGGAATAGTTCATCCAAATAAGGAAAATGGGAGAGTCGTAAATCTGAGTCTGAGTCATCGATCTTCTTCTCACTGCAGAACCACTGATCTGATTCCGGACATGTTTTGGCAGCGACTGCATGTTTGAAGGTGAAATTTTTAGAGTATTGCAGAAGACTCAAGACTTTTATTTGTCACATGCTCATACAGATGTGCAGTGAAATGTAAAGATTGTTCCGCAAGGCCATGCAATAAACACTCAGATTACTAATACACATAAATACAGTAAGATAGAAATATAATGTAAAATTTAAAAAAGAAATATTTGAATATACAAAATATAGAATAATGTAAACAGTGTAAAGTGTCTAGGGTGTCAAAGGTCATTTATACAATTAAAGTAAATGTAAAAACAGCGCTATGGATTTAAAAAACATGGATTTATGCTGATTTCAAGCCAATGCAAGACGGTCAAAGATCATTTTTAATACATCAATTTTGTAATAGCCAAATATTCTGCACTGAGTCACAAATCTGAACACAAAATAGATTGTGATTATCATTTTCCATAAGTAATTTACCTTATCAAACAACTTCTTTAATATTTATGGTTTACCTTTATGATCTATAACTTTACATTTCCAGGTCAAATGAGACAAAATTTAGACAACAAAAACCTGAATTTGACCTGCAGAGCAAAGACTTCAGGGGCCTCCTCACATTTTCAAACAAAATCTGTCTTCAATATAAGCCACAAGCCGAAATGTTATATTATATTAAATGAGTTCCCACATATTTTCAACACACATGTGAACAGATACAGACCACATGTGTCCTAATGAAAGCTTTCCAGCAGTGAAGCACGAGCTGAATGTTTGTTTGTCCTTCAGTTCAGCCTTTAAGAAGGTTCCCACACACGCACACACAATAACATGAACCTATAAATAACTGGAGTTAACGTGAAGTGAATAACTCTGAACCCAGATATCCTCCATCCTGCTGACCATAAAGCTTCTACACTGAGGGGAATAATTAATTAGTCCAGCGAGTTTCTGTCGTGTTCTCTCCATTCATCACCTTTTCCTGTAAGCGGTTATTTGGGAGCTCTGCTGGTGATGCAATCAGCCACAGAGGAGTCTGATCTGACATCTGTTACTGCTCTCAGGCTCCATTAGCTCAGTGTCTCCTCTGCAGCAGGACAGACACAGACACAGACAGAGACAGAGAGAGAGAGGGAGCCACCCATGAGCTCTGTCATCTCCGCGACAAAAACACGACGGCGCCTCCTTTCATTGTTGTCTTCCTCCTCCGCGTGTCTCTCGTGGCACGCGTCATTGCGCACAGCAGGCGACTGGTGACAAAAAGCCGTTTGCTTGTCTGCTAATCCGTTTGTTTTGAGCAAAAAAAGTTAAGCTGATTTCGTCAGCCATCCAGCTTCATGCTTTTTCCCCCCTCCATTAAGCTGTCACTTTATCAGAGTGTCCGTGATGCCAAGATGACTCATTTAAGTGCCAAGATGACTCGTTCGTCATAGCTCAAACATCAATGAAGATATAGTGAAGAAATATAAACAAGACATGCCAAGTCGTGATTTATCTCCAACACGGTGTGGAAACACGGCTTTTCATAAAGTGTGACCAGGTTTTTATTCACACCTGTCCCTTCAACGAATCTATGAACCAAAGTATTAACCACAAATAATCACTAATAAATGTTCGCTCTGCTGATCGAACATCGAACACTGATGTGTGTGTGTGTGTGTGTGTGTGTGTGTGTGTGTGTGTGTGTGTGTGTGTGTGTGTGTGTGTGTGTGTGTGTGTGTGTGTGTGTGTGTTATGTAAGTGCAGCCTGAGCTCATCCCTGTGTCCTCCTGGAGGCTTTCACCGGCTGACTTATTGGCACCAGTGGAACTGATTGAACTCTTTCTGGTCTAATCCAGCCACAGATACAGCTCAGCTACTTTAATCAGGATAATTACAAAGATTCACTCTGTAACACTCTGTATCTTTTTATGTTGCCTCTGCCTCAACAAACTAACAAACCCTGATACAGGCCAAGTGGCTACTTTTCATTTGTTCTATTTTTGTAAAATAAAGACACATCAAATGTTCGGGTTCTCATCCAGATCACTGACTCCCTGTTTTTTTTTTGTTTTTTTTTAACCTGAACGCACCTTCAGCGCCTGGCCTGCACCTTTCAAATTCCATTACGACATTAAAACCCACGACTTGATATATTGGGAGTTAAAATTCTCACGGGCTTTTTTAGAAATCTATAAAATAAGAAAGGTAACCCAACAGAACATTTAAAATACAAAAGGCATTTTGGAAAACGTGAAGGAATTCCAGAGGCTTCTATACAGGGAGAGGCGGATATCCTAAAGGACTTTGTGACTCATAAAACATCTTGTTCATTCCATTGATCTTGTAAACAGCTGATCAATTATGAATACGATTTAATATCGAAGCAACTTGTCTGAAAACTTGGATTTAAAAGTTTCCCCTGTGGATAAGAAATGCAGGTCTTCTCTTCCCTGTCCTGTCAGGGCGCGTTACGCATGTTGAAACCAAAGGGAGTGTCAGCCACACGCTCTCTGAGGAGCCCCATTATGTTGACAAACAAAACGTCCCACCTGGCGTTTTTCTCACCTTTTTGTTGTTCACACAAAAGAAAACAGTAGGTATATTCAGCAGGTAGGCAGAGACCACCGACAGACCACCGACCACAGTTTAACCCCCACAAAAGAACCCTAAAATAAACAACCTGTGTATCAGTGACATTTACCTTCAGGATGAAATCTCGCGTTGTCCTCTTTCTTTAAATAAAGTATTTATTTCTGAAGTTTAGTCGAACAATCCTCGATCGATCCTGAGACGGAGAGCCGAGCTTACTGTGTCTGCACAGCTCTGGAGCGACTGGAGTCAAGCAGAAGGGGGCTCGGCTTCTCGTGGAGGAGAGGTGTCAAACCAGCTGGTAGAACATGGGGGACTTCCGGTACGGAATTTCAAACTAAGATATCCAACTGTGAACATTTTCTGTAACGTTTTTGAGATATCTCACTGTAGGAGCTTTTTATTTATTACACATATGAAGTTAATTATTCGTTTGTTTCATTAGTCTTAAGTTTAGTAAATTTAGTTTTGCATGATTTAACCCTTATTTGCTCAGCTCCCTATGTCAATACTGTCCATTTACAACTCTGTTTTTACACATTTACATTTAATCTTTATATTTAAGACTAGTAATGCTAAGTTAAATCCTGGTTGTATATATTCACATTCTTAGTTTTGATATTTTTAGTGCTTATTTACTTTTTATTTAACATTATATTGTGTTTAAATTTGCTAACATTGTGTTTTTTACTCATATTGTGTGTTTGGACAACCTGCTGCTGTAACGCCACAATTTCCCAGTTTGTGATGAATAAAGTACAGTACAGTTGAACCTGAGGTTATAGGGAAGAAGGCAGGTAGTGTGCACCTTTGTGGTCCTAGGTATTTTTTTGTAGATTTTTTTTTATCAGCACAAGAGAGGCAGCAGCCAGGATATGTTTTTATGTGGTTCTTTGCTTTTTGAGAAATAAATCATTAGAAAAACAGACCTTTTGCATGGGCAAGGCACTTTTTTTGGATCCACATTCCCATGATGCATCAGTGTTGTTTTGAATATGTTTGATTTTGATTTCTTAATAGCCACTAACATAATAATTGAATCAATGATTTTTTTTACATTTAGAGAAAGGTCAGTGTTTAGATAGAGTACGAGAATAGCTATGAAGACAGTTTTTAACAACCTTTAAGTAACATTTGATAACGGCATTATTTAATCAGGAAACAGAAAATGATTACGTCTATCAAGCTTGTTGTATTAGTAGTCTGATGACGAGTATCTTAATAAACAATAAACTGAAAGGGAAATGAAAGAAACAATCTGATTTAATATGTAACTCAAACTTTTCTAAGAGGTATATTCTTTTATTTTGAAAGACGAATATTTATGTTCCGGTATTACTTCGGCACACATTCATAAATTTGTCTTGGCAGAATCCAGGATAAAAAAAAAACCTAATAAAGAGGACTTAAATCAGACCAGGATAATAAAACCGTCAGATCTGATGAGATTAAGAAAGCTATTGGGGATGAGAGTCAAAGATATTAAAGAGAGAGAAGCTGTTTCACCTGAGTCACACCTTTAGTTACCTGTGAAACTTTCTTTGATCAACAGGTGTGAAGCCATAAATGATCAAAGGGGATTGGTCCATTTATTTTGTATTCAGGTTACATTATAGAGAGCACAGCCACGACCCTCTCTAATCTGCTTTACAAAGAGAAAGTGAGGGATCATGTTTTCTGACCACCTGTCCGCCTGGCACAGCCAATCAGGGGGCTGCATTACTGTTGATCTTTCTGGACAGAAGGTGCTCAAGAGATGCTTTGAATTTGATGAACAGCAGGCAGAAACGGACCACACTCGTACAGCCAGACAGACCTGTGAGGACTAACATCTCTCCCACTCAGTTTAATGTTCAGACGACTTTGATTCAGTTTCCGGGTTAAATGAGAAACAGTCAGTTTAGCTATCGGGCACTGTTGGCAGTAATGGATCAATTTGAAAGCTTTTTTAAAGCTGCTCGAGTTCAGCTCATGATTGTGCACATAATGTTGTTAGAGCTAAATAAAACCCAACCGAACCAATTTCTCAAACTTGTGAAACTTTGTAGACTGACCATAAAGAAATAAGCTGTGAGGAAAATATAGAAGTTAAAGTTGTGGGTGTTTTTTTTAAAATTCAGATAAATCTTGTTTTTCTTTTTCTGCAAAAACAAAAGAAGATTTGTTGCTGCTACTTTGACTACGCTGATGTTTTCAAAATGAGTATGTCTTCCCCTTTTGATTCTGTGTTGGAGCATTGAGCTTCATACTAAATCTCAAGACCCTGATTTATAAGTGGAGTCCGTACTTGAGTTGGCTGACCTTCATTGACCGCTCCTAATCATTGGCATTTCCCTACAGCAATTCTAACCTGCTTCCTTTCCCCTCTGTAATTTTATTAATTTGGAAAAATGCAGGAAGCTTCAGTGTTTGCTCTGCAATTCATCCACTAAACGTCTTCTTGTAACCTGTCCACAAAGTGTGCTGTCAAGTGTGATTCCCAGCAAGGAATCTGCTACAGGAGGATTTGGATCTGTGGGGGGGGCCGGTCTCTTTAAATCTTTTTAAAAGTAGATTGAATGTGTTGAGGGGGGAAAACACATCAGGAGGTTCTCTGTGACTCTCTGCTGTGTGACCCAGGATATGTTGATGTGTGTTTTGTAATTGTTTTGTGGTGTTTGTCTGTAGCTTGTTGTGTCGCTGCCTGTCTCGCCCAGAACACACTCGTAAAACAGATTCTTGATCTCAATGAGGTTTTCCTGGTTAAAATTTCAAAGAAAAGTAATCATATATTGTGTCTGAAAACATGGCATGGCTAAGTAAAGCATCCTCAACATTTCTTGTCTGTTCTGTTTAAGTATTTATGAAGTGATCACAGGAGCATGCCACAGCTGCTGTGACTGTGTTTGTTTCCTTTATGTTCTTTCAATGGCTCGGTCGGCTGTGAAACTGAATTGCCCTTCTGGGATAAATAAAGTTGTCTGAATCTGAATCAGCTCATGAATGACTTGTTATAAAGTTCCTGAAAACTGACGTTCAAATGTTTGAGATGAAAACTGCAGCTTAAAAACCCTCGATGTTTGGCTGAAGATCTGTGCACAGCAGCAGCATCATCTGGGTCAGTCAAATAAAACATTTGTTTGTTTTCTCCTCCGAGTAATGAAGTCTCTGCATTGTAAGGAATAATTAGACATTTAATCAGGCCTTCAGGTTTTTACTGCTGGCTCAATGGAGACCTGCTGGAGCATAAAGTTTGGAAGGCACATCACTGTGGCCCTGAAAGTGTTGGCACGGGGAATAATTACAGCGAGGTAATGAGGACTTTTAACAAATGGAGATTGCAGACGTTTGCTTTTCGTAGGTCGGGCTGCAAACACATCTTGTTTACAGCTCCTGCGGGATGCCTGCGAGGCAAATTAAACCCACTCCCTTCTTCACTCATCCACTGGTGTGAGCTTTGTGCTCGCCTGCACAGAGAGAGAGATGGGCGTCTTTCCGCTGAAGCAGCATCGCAGGATAAATCTGCAAACATGCAAACATAGCAACCTGCAAACAACTTGGTAGGTAACTCTGAGGGTTTGGGGTTTCAGAGGAAGGATTGCTAAGAGACCAAAAACTCTTAAAAACTCCAAAACATGAATCATATAAAGACCAACGTTGTCAGACAATACATTCATGTGCATGTTGTTATAGGTCTGCTCTGTTTCAAATTAAAGTTGAAGTTGTTATATCATGCCGGATTTTGACCTCATCGGAGTGTTTTTTTTTTTTTTTTGGTTCAAACCTCAAAGTTTCAAAGTAGAAGACAAACATGAGGAGAACACACAGTCTTTATCCGTCTCGCTCACGTTATCACTCTCTCTCTCTTTGAGTCTGTGAAGCAGGAGGGAATGTGTAAACTAGATAAGAAGAGAAGTGTGCCAACTCTCTGAGAGATGTGGTTATATCACACATCAGGAACAGACGTGTGCACACACACACACACACACACACACACACACACACACACAGATATGACATCACCTAAGTAAATCAAGATGTAATAATCAGTGCAGAGTCGGGGCGGGTCTGCATCATGATCTCTCTCTCTCTCTGTCTCTCTCTCTCTCTCTCTCTCTCTCTCTCTCTCTCTCTCTCTCCACCAGGCCCCATGGCGAGACTCCAGACCCCCAGGTGAAGCCCCATGCTAAGACCTCCAGAGAGACCTGTGGTTTTTTTCCGGGGTGGGGGGGGGGGGGTTCATGTTTCTGTTTAAGGATCAATGTGAGGTCTTGTATCTGTTACTGATAGGTTGCATAAGAACAAAAAGTGAAAAAAGGAGAGGGAAGAGAATTACACGGAAAAAGGAAGTAAGGTTTGTGTTTCCTCGTTCTGTGTACAGGACTCTGAGCTTGTCCTGCTAAACGAGGACGGCAGACGGGAACGCAGCCGGAGCCAATCTGTCATCTCATTGTACGTTATTATGCAACACACTCACTCACACACTCACTCACTCACACACTCTCTCACTCAGCCAGGTGGAGCTACTCTCTGTCCAACTAGGATTTGAAGTCTCTCAGATTTCATAATAGAAGACACAAGATTAGGCAAACATTTCCGATGCTGAGTCACATCAAGTCTCCTTCCCAGAAAGTTTACCAACCTGTTGCGTAAACTTGGACGCGATCACAACCGCCTCCTCAAGCGTACCCTTGAATTAATCCCTCTGGGTCTTACTCATTATTACATATCATTGGGTGCAACATGGTGAACTTATTGTCTGATAGTCACAGCTCTGTTACAGAATCCACCTCAGTATTTGTAGAAGTTATTCACTGTACATTTAAAATGGACAACGCTCCCTCTGTTGTAAAAAAGTGAAGCCAGAATCCCCCTTGAAACAGGCACTGACATATTACAACGCCGACTTCATTTGGATCCAAGAAGGGATCTGGTGGAACTGCAGAATTGACGCCATCTTCTGCTAACCAAAGCACACACAGACGTTCACAGTTAGGGAAAAAATAAACGTCATCATGGTTAGTTTTCGTCAAGCCCTTGCTGCAAAGAGCCCCATTTGTCAACAGAGCTGTCAATCATTTTGTTACATCCGCTCTTTAATGCATTAAATAACTAATTAAAACAAAACAATTTACTTGCAGATAAATCAATACACAGATAATTAACAATCACGACAGACTCTGGGTTTGACAAAAAAATGTATTTGACTTGTGTTTTCATTTTATGGTTTGACCCATGTCCTATCTGTTAACATGGAGGAGGCGGGGCTTATGACCTATACTACAGCCAGTCAGCAGGGGGGAGCTCTAAATATTTTGGCTTCACTCGCAGCTGTTCTCCTGTCCATCTGAATGTAAAGTCTATGGCAGAAGTAAATATTTGAGTAAAATCTGTTTTTGTCTTGTAATCCCTTTTGTCGATATGTGTCGCATTTTAACGTTCTTTTGTTGCCCTGCTACACACTCACAGTATTTCTTTATAAGGTAACACCTAATCTCTTATCTTTTAATTTAGTTGAAACTACATCTTTCTGTTACACAATAAATCTGACAGAACTGCAGATTTTATGATTGTTGGCTGATCCTCTTTTTGAGCATTTTCTGTGGAAGAAGAGATCTCATATCTCACTTTGACCCTGGTCCCTTCAGTAGAACTCTGACTTGAAAATCTTTTTTTTTAAATGATTTGGTCACTCTCCACTGTCTTGACCAACAAAGGCCGACAGTGGTTGCGGTAAGCGCGGGGTCACATTTCCATTTCCGAGCAGTGAAAGTCATGAGCGACACACAAACGGAGACACTGAGTGACCTCATAGCCAAGAATTCTGGGAATCTGTGAGTAAATTAGACTTCACATGTTTCCATTTAGTTTGCTTTGATTGAAGCAAACTGCAGAGCCTCGGGGGGGGGGGGGGGATCGGCTGAGGAGGGAAGAAAGAGGAAAAAGATCCGGAAAGAAGTAGCAGAAAACACAGAGAGTAAAGAAGAAAAAAAAAAGATTTAAAACATTTTGTTCAAGTTTTCAGCTCGAGAGACACAAATTATGAGAACCAGAAAGACAAACAAGAAGAGGAGAAGAGAGGTTATCTGATCAGATAGATGATGTCAGGTTTCCAGCTGTGATACTAAAACATAAGAGACTCATTCAGAAACATGGAACCATCTTCTGTCGACCTTTGACCTTCAAGCTTCCCCAGCTAAAGCCAAATAAACTTCTCAGTCAATAATCTGATCTGTAGTTCAACTGTGAAGAATTTAAGTTCTCTTCAATTGTCTCGATTTGAATGACTGGGTCTTCCATATATTTGTGCAACATTAACAAAAACAAATTCAGAGAATTGTGTTAAATGCTGATAAATAAAGAACTGACAAATAGCATCCTAAAAATGTTTTTTGACTCTACTTCAATCAAATTTATCTCTTTGCTATGTCCCATTGAGGTGGTTAAAATTAACCCAAGATCTTATGGTTTCACAGTTTTTTAATTTTAACCCTTGATGAAAAGATAAGTCGCTCATATTCTATCCTGCATCTTTAACTTTTGCACAAGGGAAAGAACAAAAAAAGACTCAGGACAGTTTTTATCTCTCTCTGCCAAATCTGTTTACGTGCCGATTAATCTCTGAGCGTACCAGCATGTACAGATCTGCTTCAGTATGGTTTTGTTAATATAATGTAGCATGTTTGTGTGTCAGCTTTGAGCCAAAGAGGAATCTATTTCTTGCCATTAATGCGGCACATGAATTAAAGGAGCAGCGCGTAAGATTTCTTGACATTGAGCAGCGACTATAGGATAACTGGCCTTAAAGCACATGAAGGCATTCTCTTGACAGTCTTACACACAGGTCTTTGTAAGTGTTATTTGTAAGACATAAAACTTTCTAACTTTCTTGGAGATGCAGGGTTTCTGTAGTAAATGTTAAATCGGCATGTTTTCTGAAGTCAAAGACAAATCAGTAGTTTGCTATTTTTTTTTTTACTTTTTCATCAATATTAATTAAATTACTGGTAAACTTTTTCTTGAGTGATCCCTGAGTGATTGCAGGGAACACAGAGAAGCTCCTGTTTTTTCCAGCCTTGTGTTTCCAAAGAGAGAGAGAGAGAGAGAGAGAGAGAGAGAGAGAGAGAGAGAGCGAGAGAGAGCGAGCTGTGGTTGGAAAGCAAAACAATGAATGATGTAAGAGCACTGAAGGGGCAGAATAACACAGGACACCATAAATGTGTCACTCAAGCCTCAGAATACAGAGCTGTGAACATAAACACTTCACAGAGAAGTGCACGAGCACACACACTTTGAGTACTCAAACACAGTTTCACTTCTCGAGCTGCAGAGAGCTGTTACATAAAATGCTAATGCAGAGGGAAAAACACATCAATTAAAGCATGTAAACAAAGGTGGAGGTTCAAACATTCTTCATGCTATAAGCACTATAGACTGGTTTAACGGATTCCTCCTCCAAAGCTGATCCTCCTCCCGCCCCCCGGCCTCCTTCCGTTCCCACAATACTTTTCTACTCTCCTCTGCCCTCCGAACATTTCTCTCTCTCTCTCTCTCTCTCTCTCTCTCTCCTCCCCATCATCTACCCCTCCCCCCCTGTAAAGCTCAGGGGTCGTCGGGGAGGTCAGAGTCCCTGCCCGCCTGAAACAAACACACACAGAAATAGACAAAGCTAGAGAAAGAGAGGAAGGGACGTGGCCGGATGGTCACCT
Source organism: Labrus mixtus (assembly GCF_963584025.1). Lineage (NCBI taxonomy): Eukaryota > Metazoa > Chordata > Actinopteri > Labriformes > Labridae > Labrus > Labrus mixtus. The sequence goes on from NC_083620.1 coordinate 27,262,922, forward strand.
CTTTAATTATCTCCGAGTCTGAATCAAGCGGCGACAAAGTCTGTACGTATGTCAAAAAACTTTTTAGACTAGATTTCTAGGAAGAGAGGACATTTACTCTGATAATTCATCACAGGACTATTTCAGGGCTGTAGGGGAAAGTTACATGCACAAAACCATGCAGACATTTTCTGGGTGAGCCGCGGCGGTGAAAGCAAATGGCCATAACTTTCACTCCGACTTAACCTGGACTTATTCCTCCCAGCGCCTCAGGAAAATGTCCCTGTGAAGTCAGGGTGAGTTGAATGGGTGAGTGAGTGGGCGGGGCCAATAACGGTTACATCACACAAACGGTGCAATCCCCATGCACAAAAAGAAGCCTCATACTCGTTTCTGCTCGTCTTCTTTTCCATGAAAATGTTTAATTACACAAAGTAGTAACGGCAAAGCATGTTCATTATAGTGTAGAACACTTTATGCGCCATCTTGGATTTCAACAACGTCATTTTTTACATAATTTCTTGCCTCGAGACCTCCCGCCCCCCTACTGTCTGACAAGGAAAACTTCAGTGTGAGGGTCCAATATGAATAAGAAACCCAGGATGATTTCAGGGGAAAGCTGTCCTGATAAATATTCTAAACATTTCCAGGAGTGCATGTATGAAAAAAGCTTTTTAGCTTAGCTAAAAGACAGGAAGCACGGGGGTAACCGCTAACCCTCGTCCTGTCAAATGTCACCAAAACCAAAATCTACCTCCCTTCATGCTCGCCAATTAACAATTAGTTTCTTTTTGTTGACAGACAAACGGCTATTTCACAAGGTATTGGTGATAATTAACTCTGCTTTGTAATAATGCATCTTATGAATATTAAAAGAATGATTTATATTCTTCCTTTTTTTGCAGGAAAAGCACAAAAAGTTGTAATTTGTGACCTATTGATGGATTTATATCAGGAGAATCTTGTTACCATTAGACAGGACCAGGATAAGTGTTTACGCTGTTTCCAGGCTTAATGCTAAGCTACCAAAAGATTGCACTGCTAGCATAGCTTTATGTTTGACTTGAACATGAAAGTGTCATCAGTCTCCACATTGAACTCACATGAAAACAAAAACAAACTTTACTTTTAGACTTGGTTTAAGGGTTAAGGTCTTTAAGTTTCATGTTAATGTAGAACGGGCTATATTAGGTGTGTGTGTGTGTGTGTGTGTGTGCGTGTGTGTGTGTGTGTGCGTGTGTGTGTGTGACTGACAGAATCAACCTGGGAACCTCAGAGGCTAAACTTCAAGACTAACAAACATCCAGCTCATGCCTCGCTTATGCTGGAAAGCTTCCAGATGATTTGTGCATGTGAGTTTGTGTGTGTGTGTGTGTGTGTGTGTGTGTGTGTGTGTGTGTGTGTGTGTGTGTGTGTGTTAGCATGAGAGGGGGAGAGAGTTTGTGTGTGTTTGTCTATTTGCAAAAGCAACACATTTTCAGGCAACAGTGGGAAACTTGGCAGACGGAGGACTTAAAACTCTCACCAGTGTTTATCTCGGGGTCGAGAAGTGGGTGGTGTTTATGTGTGTGTAATAAAATGTGTTTGTGTGTGTGTGTGTGTGTTGGTTGCACAACTATGTTTATGAGACCACGTTTAAGTTTTAGACTCTGGAGTGAGATCATTTTTTGGGGATTATAGTTTTTGGCTGCTCCTCACTTACAAACAAACCTTCAAAGGGCATTTTGAGAGTTGATGATTTAGGTACGGTGATGGTCAGAGGAAGGGGAGGGGGGATGCATTATGCATTAAGTGAAGGTCCCCGCAAGTATAGCAAATCTCACAGTCCTTATGTGTGTGTGTGTGTGTGTAAGTGTGTGTGTGTGTGTGCATGAAATTGAAAATAATAAGTATGTATCTCCGTTTTTAAACAACACCCAGGAGAGGTTAGTCCAAAATCCAGAGACAATGTTTACTCCAGTTTTAAAGCATTTGTGTGTGTGTGTGTGTGTGTGTGTGTGTGTGTGTGTGTGTGTGTGTGTGTGTGTGTGTGTGTGTGTGTGTGTGTGTGTGTGTGTCATTCTGCTTGAGTGGGCATCTGTTTTGGAACATAGTCAGCCATGGTCAATTTTAATTTTATCCTGTGGAGGTTTCAGTCGCTCAACAACAGGAAGTGAAGATGTTGATGTTGGCGTCTCTGGGAACCGGGGGAAGACGACGAGGCCCGACTGACGGACTGACACACAAAACTACAAGTCGTGTTTACGTCATTTGAAGAGTTGCCCCCCTGAGTTTAACAAATGTGAAACTCCTGAAGAAGAACTGAATCAGTTTGAAATGAAAGCCAGTGCACACACGTCTTTATGTTCCCTTTAATCTGAAATTATAATCATTCATCACTCCTGAAAATGTTTTGAAGATTTCAGGACAGCTTCCCCCGTCACATGTTTCTGTTGTTGTTGTTGTTGTTGTTGTTGACATTTGTCCCTCACAGCATGAACTTTTTCCTGTTGAAGGAGGAGGGGGCTTTCTCAGGAGGCAGGACAGGACGTTAAAAGGACGCTTTGTTTGTGTATACAAAATATCCAAGATGGCAGGCAAAGCAAAGTCTGACACTATCATAACAGTTTTATATCAATGCTATTGGACGTATCCACAGTATCAACTTAAAGGCTTTATATGTGATTTTTTTGATCCAGCAGATGTCGCCCTTGAGCACCAGCATGAAACCAAAACAACTTGCGGTGCATTGTTGTGTTAGCATGCTAATGCTAGTGATCTTTATTATGCTCGTATCTTCACACTGCATGTAAATTTACCTGAAATGAGCGTGATCTAGAAACACAGTTAAGCAGTGAGTACAGTATGTTATTCTTCTTTTCTCTAGTCCCTCAATTAAACAACTTTTATACGCGAGGGGAGGAGTCAGCCGGCCGTCCGGGCGATGTAAACAAAGTGAAGATAGGACTCTGAAAACTCTGAAAACATCACAGACAGTGGGACTCGGGTGTTACACCCATTGTAGACAGTCATGACTCACAGAGTTATTTTCAGAGGATATTATATTTAAGTGTGAAACATCACATATAAAGACTTTAAGAACAGAGAACAACACATAGAGAAGCAGAAAAGAGTATGAAGCTGCTTCATGATGAGCATAAAGATTGATTAATCCCTAGTCTGTGATACAAACATCCTCGTCCCCTCCTGCTCACCTGCAGTGAATTTTCCTGACTTTTACCTGCTCAGCTCAGCCTGACTTCACACAGATGCTTCACGCGTTCACACATGCAGCTCACCCTGATCATTTTGGAATAATATCAGGAGGTTTGTGTGTGGAAACCCCCTGAAGGATTTGTTTTATTTTTATAAGGTTTGTTTATCTTCTCCTTCCAGAAATGTTAGCCTGTGAAGTTCTTGTTAATGACCTGGGTGAGTGATTTGTTCTCTTTGTAGTCCAGTTGATACTGATATGGAGTGAATCTCATTGGCTGAACCGGCCTTTCTGCTCAGGAGGTGAAGCAGCTTTCATGTCTTATATTACAGACAAGAATAATAAAAAGTAAAGTGGAAAAACAACAAACATGAACAGTCTTGTAATCCAAAATCAGAGATATCTAGAGCTTATATTTCTCCCTCGAGCTTCAAGAAAAAAAAGACGTGTTAATAAGCTGGTGGCAGTAAACCAGCGACATAAATTACTAATATGGAACATGCTATTATCACCAGGGTGCAAGAAGCCAACAAAGCTATTTGCACCTCGGATGGAGAGCCAGTGTCTCTATTTACACCCAGGTGTAGGTGTCATGAGACAAGCACCCAGGTGTTCACAGCTAACAATGCTATTTGCAGTTTTGCACCCAAGGGTGGAGTTTCTCTGAAGTCACAAAACCACCTGACTTCAAAAACAGACCTGTGGCCAGCAGCGCTAAATCCTCACATGGGAGAAGTTAGCTGCAGGGCTGCATGCCAGAAAACCTCTAACAGCAATGAAGCTTTTAGTTTCTATATGTGAAGCCAAAAGTCAACAATGACGTATAATCATGATCTTTTCCTGAACCTAACAGAGTCATCTTTTTTACAAACACATACCAAACTGCAACAGGACCATCTCACTCTCAACACCTGCCAATAAAAAACCTTCTGGGGGCCTGAGAAAAAAACTCCCTTACACAAGTCTGTAGACCTGTGACCTGTTGCACCAGCTACATATAACTTCTGTCTTAAGTTAGGGTTTAGAGTCCACACTAAACCAAACATGGAGACCTGTCATTGTTTGGTTGCACTGCCAGGTGTAAGGTTCCCGTTAACTGTTAGAGCTCGACGTCCCAACTAACCAAAATATTGCGTCAGAAGTTTAATCTTAACTGCATGAGAATAAAGTGTTTTTATGAATGTGGTGTTTGTCAGTGTTTTTGCTTAATTCTCTCTGAACAACGGCTGAAAATAACTGAAGTTAATCGACAAATAACAACCAAAAAAAAGAGCGTTATGATTAGGTGATAAGTAAAGTCTAAGACCTTGATCTACAGCTAGTGTACAAACTTTTAAATGTTTAACTAAAGCATAATGTCATTTTAAAGTTTCTCTATAATTTGGGAAGTTTAAATTATCTCCGGTTACGCTCATGGAAAAAGCGGGAGTATAAATCAAAGTCAGCATCCATTTCTGAGGGATGAAATCCATCGTGGAGAATGCAATTACGTTCAAACCAGGCGACAGTATGTTTGTACTTATGAATAGCTGGTGCTACACTGGGTTCCCTCGGTTACCACTCTACGGCTAATGCTCAACACTTAATGCTGCACCAAACTACAGCAAGCTTATCAAACGACTGTTAATTATTAAGATACACGCTTTAAAATTCAGCAATCTAGTAGATTTAAAAACTGCTCAGATAATGTACAAGGCACACAATCATTTGCTTCCCAACAGTATTCAGAGGTTTTTTGAAACTAGAGAGAGCCGGTATGAACTAAGGGGAATAGGAACAGAAGTGATGCTAATAAGAAGTGTGCTGGATGAAGAAGTGGATGAGCAATACTTACCTCTCTAGTGACCTGGTAGACCATGATCTCAGTAACCAATCAGGCGGCCAACGGCTTCAGGTGAGATCTATCTGTAATTCAGATGTTTTCCAGGAGAATCCTGGGAGAACAAATATTGTTGATGACATTGTTGTTAGAGAAGGTGATTCTGTGAGAAGATAAAGTTACAGGATCCCTGAGCGCCTGCTGGCGGGAGGGAGGTTAACCTGATGCCTTCCCTGGGGATCATCGAGGCTTCAAAGAGCTAGTGGTGTAACCCAATGGTGCTTGTACCAAAGAAGGCTGGAAGCATAAGGTTCTGCATTGATTTCAGGTACCTGAACTTAATTTCTCTCTTTGATTCCTATCCAACACCAATAATGTATGAACTGCTTGAAAGGCATAATACTTGACCACAATAGATCTCTGCAAAGGTTATTGGCAGATTCCTCTCACCGATCGGTCACAGGAGCTGACAGCCTTCAGGACACCATGGGGCCCTTTCCATTTCACAGTAATACCATTTGAGTTTCACAGCGCTCCAGCAACTTTCCAGAGACTCATGGACCAGGTAATTTGTTATTTCTCTGGTTTTGCTGCAGCATATCTAGATGACATTGTCATTTACAGTAACACGTGGGAGGAACACCTGCAAGCTGTCTTGGATCGCCTTCATTCTGCCCGGCTGACTGTCATCCTATCGAAGTACCTAGGCCACGTCATCTTCTACAAACAAGGAAGCAGCTCTGATCTTTTTTGGGCTATCAGGCTTCTATCACCGCTTCATACCCAATTTCTCCAACAGGGCAGCTCTTCTCACAGACTTGACTAGATCCCGGAGTCCCAATCAGATCCAGTGGACAGAGACGGCAGTGGCAGCTTTCAGTGATATCCAGCAATCACTAAGTAAGCAACCTCTTCTGTACAGCCCAAACTTTGACGAACATTTTCTTCTGCAAACTGATGCTTCTGACCGGGCTTTGGGAGCTGTGTTACTCCAGGGACTTCAGGATGATCAGCATCAGCCGGAAACTGTTCCCCAGAGAGGTTCAATATTTGACGGTGGAGAAGGAGATTTAAATTTTTGTTTAAAAAAATGGTGTTTAACAAATATAAAAGGTCGGTTTCATTATTTTTTGTGAGTGTGACTTCTGTTTTGTTTTTTTGTTTGTTTCATTTGTTTTGTTTTGAAATAAATTCTTGGAACAAATTTTGTTCTGATATGTTTTGTTTTCTTGTAACCAAACTAGTAGTGTCTTAAATAATAAGATTTGTAAAAAGGGTATATATGTTTTTTTCTTGTGACTGAAATAAATTATTACTACTACTAATACTAGTACTTAATAACTATCCTCAGTCAAGACCGAAAACACCTCGACCTAAACTTAAAAAAACACCCACTGCAAATCAACTTCAGAGCCTGACGCTAGGCATCCCTGAGAGTCTACAGACTTCATGGAGGCTCCCTCATTTACACAGATGTGAATTCTGGTCTGTAACTTTTTTTGTTGGCGGATTAACAATGTCAGAGGAGCAATGTCGTCCCCCTAGCCTGTGTTTGTACCCTGTTATACACAACAGTAAGACGGTAAAATAGCACAACAAATTAACCCAAAATGGGTTGTATGCATGGGTCTACTGTCTACCCCTATGCTAGCTGATCTGTAAGGTGCCATCCTGCAGAAGGCCGTATTGCTTTTGTTGCACCCTTGAAATGAACTCAGAACTCGTCCATCTTCACTTTAAGCAACTTTTATTAAAGAACTGCCCACAGCTTTACACAAGCTTCATATTTTCAGTCTACACACACCTCTGTGTCTTCTTCCCAGAGCCTCCCTTAAAGGGCCAGTGTCTTAATCTTAAAAGGTAGATAAAACACAGTATTTACTGTTTATAACTTTGTTCTCTTTCACTAATGATCTTACAAATATAAATTAACTTAAATACTTCTGGAAATTAAATTAATTTAACTAGACACACATATAACAAAATGACAGAAGAAAACATGAAAATATGAAAAAGCATTTTCAGCATGTTACACTTTGATGCTGAAAACCTGATTCAACTGTTTCATTGAGAGACTTCACCGCTGTAGAAAAAGCTCATTATTTTACACCTCAGAGGGAATAAGTTAAATCTTAAATGAAGCATGTGTCCAGTGTCCTCACAGTCTCGTTCCTTGTTGTACTGAGCATGCTCTGTTTACTCCAGCTGATCAAATAAATATGAAGAGAACAGCAGGAACATCAGCGCCAGAAACTCAAAAAAATCTCCCGAGTTGCTCCGTCCAGATGTTTATTAATCTGACTTCATGTAACCAAAGTGCAACATCAGAATGAAAACAAGTTACGCAAGAAACTCGATTATAACTGACCCATCGATACCAAACAAGAGGGAGCAGGAGGAGATGAAGACTTGAGAGAGAGAGCACCTCCTCTTCCTCCTCAACCCTCCTCCTCCTAACACCTCCTCCTCCTCCTCTTCCTCCTCAACCCTCCTCCTCCTAACACCTCCTCCTCCTCCTCTTCCTCCTCCTCCTCAACCCTCCTCCTCCTAACACCTCCTCCTCTTCCTCCTCAACCCTCCTCCTCCTAACACCTCCTCCTCTTCCTCTTCCTCCTCAACCCTCCTCCTCCTAACACCTCCTCCTCCTCCTAACACCTCCTCCTCCTCCTCTTCCTCCTCCTCTTCCTCCTCAACCCTCCTCCTCCCATCCTCATCTTCTTCCTCCTTCTCTTCCTCCTCCTCCTCCTTCTCTTCCTCCTCCTCCTCTTCCTCCTCCTTCTCTCCCTCCTCCTCCTCTTCCTCCTCCTTCTCTTCCTCCTCCTCCTCTTCCTCCTCCTTCTGTCCCTCCTCCTCCTCTTCCTCCTCCTCCTCCTCTTCCTCCTCCTCCTCCTGCTCTTCCTCCTCCTCCTCCTCTTCCTCCTCCTCCTTCTCTCCCTCCTTCTCCTCTTCCTCTCCCTCCTCCTCCTTCTCCTCTTCCTCCTCTCCCTCTTCCTCCTCCTTCTCTCCCTCCTCCTTCTCTCCTCCTCCTCCTCCTCTTCCTCCTCTTCCTCTCCCTCCTCCTCCTTCTCCTCTTCCTCCTCTCCCTCTTCCTCCTCCTTCTCTCCCTCCTCCTTCTCTCCTCCTTCTCTCCCTCCTCCTTCCCCTCTTCCTCTCCCTCCTCCTCCTTCTCCTCTTCCTCCTCTCCCTCTTCCTCCTCCTTCTCTCCCTCCTCCTTCTCTCCTCCTCCTCCTCCTCTTCCTCCTCCTCCTCCTCCTTCTCTCCTCCTCCTCTTCCTCCTCCTCCTCCTCTCCCTCCGCTTCCTCTTCCTCCTCCTCCTCTTCCTCCTCCTTCTCTCCTCCTCCTCTTCCTCCTACTCCTCCTCCTCCTTCTCTCCCTCCTCCTTCTCTCCTCCTTCTCTCCTCCTTCTCTCCCTCCTCCTCCTTCTCTCCTCCTTCTCTCCCTCCTCCTCCTCCTCCTCTTCCTCCTCCTCCTCTCCCTCCTCTTCCTCTTCCTCCTCTTCCTCTTCCTCCTCCTTCTCTCCTCCTCCTCTTCCTCCTACTCCTCCTCATCCTTCTCTCCCTCCTCCTTCTCTCCTCCTTCTCTCCTCCTTCTCTCCCTCCTCCTCCTTCTCTCCTCCTTCTCTCCCTCCTCCTCCTCCTCTTCCTCCTCCTCCTCCTCTCCCTCCTCTTCCTCTTCCTCCTCTTCCTCCTCCTTCTCTCCTCCTCCTCTTCCTCCTACTCCTCCTCCTCCTTCTCTCCCTCCTCCTTCTCTCCTCCTTCTCTCCTCCTTCTCTCCCTCCTCCTCCTTCTCTCCTCCTCCTCCTCTTCCTCCTCCTTCTCTCCTCCTTCTCTCCTCCTCCTCCTCTTCCTCCTCCTCCTCCTCCTCCTCCTTCTCTCCTCCTTCTCTCCTCCTCCTCTTCCTCCTCCTTCTCTCCTCCTCCTCCTCCTCCTCCTTCTCTCCTCCTCCTCCTCCTCCTTCTCTCCTCCTCCTCTTCCTCCTCCTCCTCCTCCTCCTTCTCTCCTTCTCTCCTCCTCCTTCTCTCCTCCTCCTCCTCTTCCTCCTCCTTCTCTCCTCCTTCTCTCCTCCTCCTCCTCTTCCTCCTCCTCCTCCTCCTCCTTCTCTCCTCCTTCTCTCCTCCTCCTCTTCCTCCTCCTTCTCTCCTCCTCCTCCTCCTCCTCCTCCTCCTCCTCCTCTTCCTCCTCCTCCTCCTCCTCCTCTTCCTCCTCCTTCTCTCCTCCTCCTCCTCCTCCTCCTCCTCCTCTTCCTCCTCCTCCTCCTCCTCCTCCTCTTCCTCCTCCTTCTCTCCCTCCTCTTCCTCCTCCTCCTCTTCCTCCTCCTCCTCTTCCTCCCCATCCTCCTCTTCCTCCTCCTCCTTCTCCTCCTCTTCCTCCTGCTCCTCCTCCCCCTCCTTCTCTTCCTCCTCTTCCTCCTCCTCCTCCTCCTCTCCTCCTTTTCTCCCTCCTCCTCCTCCATCTCCTCCTCCTCCTCTTCCTCCTCCTCCTCCTCCCCCTCCTTCTCTTCCTCCCCCTCCTCTTCCTCCTCCTCCTCCTCCCCCTCCTTCTCTTCCTCCCCCTCCTCCTCCTCTTCCTCCTTCTCTCCCTCCTCTTCCTCCCCATCCTCCTCTTCCTCCTCCTCCTTCTCTCCCTCCTCCTTCTCTCCTCCTCTTCCTCCTCTTCCTCCTCCTCTTCCTCCTCCTCCTCCTCCTTCTCTCCTCCTCTTACTCCTCCTCCTTCTCTCCTCCTCTTCCTCCTCCTCCTCCTTCTCTCCTCCTCTTCCTCCTCCTCCTCCTTCTCTCCTCCTCTTCCTCCTCCTCCTCCTCCTCTTCCTCCTCCTCCTCCTCCTCTTCCTCCTCCTTCTCTCCTCCTCTTCCTCCTCCTCCTCCTCCTCCTCCTCCTCCTCCTTCTCTCCTCCTCTTCCTCCTCCTCCTCCTCTTCTTCCTCCTCCTCCTCTTCCTCCTCCTCCTCCTCCTCCTTCTCTCCTCCTCTTCCTCCTCCTCCTCCTCTTCCTCCTCCTCCTCCTCCTCCTCCTTCTCTCCTCCTCTTCCTCCTCCTCCTCCTCCTCCTCTTCCTCCTCCTTCTCTCCTCCTCCTCCTCCTCCTCCTCCTCCTCCTCCTTCTCTCCTCCTTCTCTCCTCCTCCTCTTCCTCCTCCTTCTCTCCTCCTCCTCCTCCTCCTCCTCCTCCTTCTCTCCTCCTCCTCCTCCTCCTTCTCTCCTCCTCCTCTTCCTCCTCCTCCTCCTCCTCCTCCTTCTCTCCTTCTCTCCTCCTCCTCCTCCTCCTCCTCCTCCTTCTCTCCTCCTCCTCCTCTTCCTCCTCCTTCTCTCCTCCTTCTCTCCTCCTCCTCCTCCTCTTCCTCCTCCTCCTCCTTCTCTCCTCCTTCTCTCCTCCTCCTCTTCCTCCTCCTTCTCTCCTCCTCCTCCTCCTCCTCCTCCTCCTCCTCCTCCTCTTCCTCCTCCTCCTCCTCCTCCTTCTCTCCTCCTCCTCCTGTAACTATAGAGTTGATTATATTGATGTTGATCAGAATGTAAATGAAGTTCTGTGTTAAAGTGTTTTATTGTTCCTTCAGTGTTATAAAGATGTTTACAGTTTCTGAAAATAGGATGTCAGCGCAGGGATGATGTGACAGCCTTCACTCACTTCCTGATGATGATTATTCACCAGCGTCACAGACTTACAGACAGACTGACTGTCTGGCTCGGGGCGTTTACGAGGATATAATGTTCTTTCAGCCATTAGCAGGAAATCACAGCATTGTTTAGTTTGTTAAGAGTGATCCATCATGCAGCAGAGTAAAGGCTCGTCTCTCTCTGACAAGCACGGAGCATGAAGAGGAAAACGGGGGGGAGATATGGAAGGAATTTGTTTTGATGAGAGAGAGAGGACAGTGACCATCAAACCACGAGCGGAACACATGGACCTGAACTGAAGTAACCTCGACACGGCGAGAAAGAAAGGAAAGCGACAGACGAGGAAAGAGGACAGGGAAGTACAAGAGAAAGAGCAGGAAAGGAAAGGAAAGGAGGAGTCTTCCCAGGATGAGAGCTGTGATGGCTGGAATTCTTTGGACAGGGACAGGAAGCAGCGTGCAGGGGGGCTTCAAGTGTGTGTGTGTGTGTGTGTGTGTGTGTGTGTGTGTGTGTGTGTTTGCCAATTAGGTTCACATGGGAACTGCAGACTTGACAATCCCAGACTCTTAGCCTGACAGGGATAAACACTGTTATCCCTGTACACACACACACACACACACACACTCTTACACACACACACACACACACACACACACACACACACACACACACACACTCTTACACACACACACACACACACACACTCTTACACACACACACTCTTACACACACACACACACACACACACACACTCTTACACACACACACTCTTACACACACACACACACACACACACACACTCTTACACACACACACTCTTACACACACACACACACACGTAAAAGAAACTCAACAGGCCACATGTGCTTTTCCTGAACATTTGTTTTTGTCCTCAGTGAGTCCATGTCCCCTCTAATGACATAACAGGCTTCAGACCACACTTGAGGTCTTTCACATGTCGTTTCCTAAATCCAGATGCCCACAAAAAGTTGATTCATCACATTTCATAATCCCTGTGTTACTCAAAACGAGTCTCTCCAGCTGCCAGGAAGACTTATGACGTTAATAAAACCCTCAGATATGAAGCTTAGGATCTCCCAAACAGGTCGAGTTCACTGACCCTCTGGGTGCCGGAGGATGCTCTGGGGTGTCATAATGGGGTGGTGGTGGTGGTGGTGGTGGGACGTTGTGTTTCTGGACACCTGGTGAATACAACTCCACTATTCATTCTTCTGTCTGCTCTGTTTTTTCTTCTCTAACATCCTCTGTGAGAGATTTCTGACTTCTCGGCTTCTTAAAGCTCCACTACGTTCACTAGAGAGTTGCTAATGTCGTCTTTTCTGCTAGTGGCTGGATGGACTAAGGATGTGGTTGAGGGGGCAACCATGTAACAGGCAAAAGCGCACCAGCAGCAGCATGCGGTATGATCGAGTGTGCAACATGTAGGTCAGCTTATATGTCACTGAATCAGGGTTTCTTCTCCACCAGACGGGCATTTGAAGGTCACATTTTTCAAGGTTTATCCGGGATATCAGCATGCCAGTAGACAAATCTATTTAAGATAATCAAAAGTGTTTCTGACTTCTGCTGAGTCATGCATCCTTTCATTCTTAAAATATACTCTGGAGGAGACCGTCAGCTGATTTTGTGATGAGTGCACAAAGTCAGCCTGTCTGCTAAGTTTTATTTAATGTTGGCTAAAAGAGGCGAGAGCTGAATTTAATAAATCCGTCTTCTTGTTTCAGTGAAGTGTTGAAAGATATAAAAAACACATGCAAGTTTTAACCACAGTACAGGGTGCTTTCTTTACCAGAGATGAACTGCATGAAGTATTTTATCACACATATGGTTCCTCCAGTCAGTCCCCTCTGAGGTTCACATTGACACTGTCGAGTAATAATTCAAAAATACAGACGGTTTGAATTTGAACATAAATGTTGGTTTGATTGGAGAAGACTGATCAGAGAAGAATATTGACAATGAGAAGACCACCAGCACACACAAAGACCCACACATACTGTACAGTCATACACACAGACACTGAATTGTGTGACGGTTCAGCAGAGACTTATAGGAACACACACACACACACACACACACACACACACTAAAGCATGTGGCTGCCACAAAGGCCCCTGTCACATGTTGAGCAGATACATACCAACACGGTGATGTCAGTTTGTTCATCTCAACCTCAGACTGCTGATCTATTCATCAGAAACTCTGCAGCTGAAGGACCAACGCGTCCAAGTCTTTTTTTTCCCCGTCTATCTGACGCTCACGGTTGGTAAACTCAGACTTCTGTCTCAGACACTGAAAATGTTTTGCTCTTTAAATTGTTAAACACACCGGAGTATTTACATATATTCTGAGATGATTAGTTTCATATAGTTTAAGGCGCCAGGTGGGAGGAGTTTAAACAGAAAGTCATGATAATTCTCCTTGAAGTGAAACTTGGGCTGCAGGAGAGGAGGTCAGTGGATTGGGCAGAAGCTGTCAAGCCTTCCTTTAGAAATGATATAATTTATATTAAAGGCCAAAATTTAAAAACATTTAAAAATATACAGAGAACCTTTATTAATCAGGTCAAGGATCTAAATCTGTGGTTCCTAACTTTTTGTGGCCCGTGACCTCGCTTTGGCTCTGGCGACGCCAAACATCTAAAACACATCCAGCTTTTGATAAAAAGCTTGTTTTTAATCATGAAGTAGTCAATTTGAATCTGTAAGTGTTTACAAGGTCAAACTAAAACATCTCTTCTGTCCCTGAAGATGAAATCTGTGGAAGGTGTTTCTGCAGACAGACTGACTTCAGGAGTTGTTTCACTATCACACAGATATGAAACATTTACTGCAGACAGAAATATCTGAATACAAGCTGATGTTTTAGGGGCAGGAAGCACAATAAGATTAGAGTATGCATGAAGGCGGGATAACGAGCTGAATAAAGCAGAATGCTACTCTCTGTTTAACATTAACTTTCTGTATCACTCCATCAGGTGTACCGGCAGAATCCTGGCTCACTATCAGGTCTCTCTTGAGAACCCGGTCACATCACTGTCCAAACACTGAGGAGGTTAAAGTCTGTCACCTACAGGCAGGTGCGCCACCAGGACCTCCAGGCCCCATGAAAAGATATCACATTGGGTAAATACTGACGCTGTCATAGTGAGGCCCCTGTCAGTCATGGGCCCTTAGAATCTTCTTAAAGGCTTTATATGTGATTTTTTTGATCCAGCATGTGTCGCCCTTGAGCACCAGCATGAAACCAAAACAACTTGCGCTGCATTGTTGTGTTAGCATGCTAATGCTAGCGATCTTTATTATGCTCGTATCTTCACACTGCATGTAAATTTACCTGAAATGAGCGTGATCTAGAAACACAGTTAAGCAGTGAGTACAGTATGTTATTCTTCTTTTCTCTAGTCCCTCAATTAAACAACTTTTATACGTGAGGGGAGGAGTCAGCCGGCCGTCCTGGCGATGTAAACAAAGTGCAGATAGGACTCTGAAAACTCTGAAAACATCACAGACAGTGGGACTCGGGTGTTACACCCATTGTAGACAGTCATGACTCACAGAGTTATTTTCAGAGGATATACTTGATTTATATTATATTTAAGTGTGAAAAATCACATATTAAGCCTTTAACCCCCCCCCCCCCCCCCTTATGCCGCCCCTGCCTATAGGAGTAATTATCTGTCAACATGGTAAAGGTTTCATATCATAGTTACTGTTTTTCAGCGTGTAAAAGTCCAAACACTAAAAGTCACATTTGATTAAATCAATCAGATATTAATGGGAATTCATGCTTCAGGATTTGTGAAATGGATAGAAGCAGATTTTCTCAGTTCAGTTGATTCATTTGGGAGACGCTCAGACTTTGTGTCTTAACAATGACACAGTAGCTGACATTTAAGGTATTCTCCCTCAATAAGCACTTTCTACTGATCAACTATCGGGTCACATCACAGAGGGTGTGGCCTGTGTGCAGTGTTTTATCTGTGTGGTGCAGCACTCACAGCTCTTAAACAAGGTGATAACATTACTCAAACATTTTGCAGATATCACACAGCAAATGAAACCAAACATAAGATGTATGTTCAAACGCCAATGAGGAGATTTTTCTGTCAATTGAAGGCACACTTTTTAAGGATTTCTTCTCTCGCAATATAATAAGACAAATTGGAAAAAAAGGGAGCCAGCAGGAATTTACATTTGTGCACATTTTTGGCATCTAACGGACGCTCTTATCCGGAGCAGTTTATAACAAGCAGCTCACAAAGAAGAGGCGGACAGACAGACTCCCAGACTGGAGAGTGTGGGCGCCGCAGAGGGAAGACTATAACAGGAAAACTAAATGTTTATTACTTTCATTCTCTGTTTGACGCAGATAATGACAAAAGCTGAGCTGTCGCTGAATGCTGATTAATTGTTTTTGAGTTAAGAAGGTTTTTTAAAGTAAGAGCCAGCCCTCTGGATGGAATAAATATCCATCATTTCCTTAATCCTGGTGTTGTGCTCTCTGTTCACTGCAGCTTGTGGGAACCGTTTTTTCAGTCATTTGGTGTTAATGAAGCATTTATTCCCAGGATAAAGAGACAGACAAGCAGACACTGAACGTCTCTAGAATCTAAACTGAAGGTTCAGTCGAGTTTGTTCACACACACAGCACCCCCACAGGCCGCAGAAGCAGCACTGCAGCTGACATGTCGTCAATCTCCAAATCCCGGCCCAAGTCGTCCTCTAAGAGGATCGGATCTTCTAAATATACACTCTCCACAGGTAGGCTCCCTGAGGAAGGCGCTAAGCAGATTACCGATAAAAGATACAGTGACCACACAACTCTGCAGGGAGTCGAGGAAACTCTGAGAAAAAACATCAGGACTGAAATAGAGTTGGAAAACAGAAAAAGAGCCCCAGATGTATTTTTAAATCACGGCTACGTTTTGATCACGCACTCACAGATTTAGTTTCATGAGGGTCTAAATATCACAAAAAGATAAGACACTGCTGGCATAGAGTTTAAAGATGTTGCAGGTTGTTCACTTTAAATCAGAGACACAAAAGATGTAGAATTGAAGAATTGTAGTGTTCAAGAAATGCTCAGCGGTTGTGTTTTGCTGATAACAGAGATAAAGAGTCACAAATGATGATGGACATATAATGACTGTCTCACTTAAGATAAGATTTTAAACACTAGATGAGATAACACTTGTGTTTCCCCCTGAGGGAATGTAGCGGTGCAACAGTTTTAAAACAAAGTAGGAAGAGTGCAAATGTATGGAAGCGACTAGTGATCAGAATTCAAATGATAAAGCTAATTTGAAAATGAAAATGCTTTTTATTTTTCAGAATATGAGTGTATTATCTGACTCAAAAATAAAATGATGACTCATTTATCTAACTTGCATTTTAGTTTTCAACTTCAAAAATGCACATTCTTTGACTCAATTAAAATGAAAAAGAAAATAACATTTGCTTTTTCAATTTAAAAAAATGCCACGCTAAATTTGTATCATAATTCAAATGAAAATGATCATTCCAAAATGAAAATACAGAAACAGAAATGCGTTGTAATTTTCAGATTATAGGTGCATTATTTGACCTATATTTAAAATGAATATTCAGTCATCCAGTTTGCATTATACTTTTACTCTCTATGTCTGCATATTGTATGACATCATTCAAATGAAAACTAAAAGGTCTTTGGCTTTTCATTTTCAAACTTGACGAGCTAAAAAGTTCTCATAATTCAAACCAACTCGAAAATGAAATGGCAAAGTGGACGACGCAGGAAAGTGACATCAGACAAATGTAAGTCTATGATATGAAATGAGAAAATCAAAAAGGTTAAATGTATTCCAGGGTCTGAAAATGAAACAGATTATGATCAGATCATAAATATTATGCTGATTAATTTGTCAATCCAAACAGTTATGGATTGGATGCAGTAGCTCAGTCTGTCTGGATTTGTGTGTGTGTGTGTGTGTGTGTGTGTGTGTGTGTGTGTGGGTATGATTGCTCTACATGCTGAAAGCTGTGTGTGTGTGTAGGTGCTTTATAATTTGTTCCGAGCATTATTTCCTGAACCACTGTGTTTGAACGTCTGTGACTCATTGGATAAAAAAGCTCAAAATAAACCAGTGTAATAAAGCATGAATAAAATGACAGTTTAAAACAACAAATGTTTTATTTCTGAGAGTTGTTTTATTTGCTTTTGTGCCCGATGTGAAGAATCTAACCCCTATGCCCCGTGGGAAAACTTCAGGTCGAGACGAAACCACTTCCCTTTTGACAAATTTCAACAGAGCTGATGGTTGAATCCACACAGATAATTATGGGTGTCTGCAGGATTTGTGTGTAAGTGTGTGTCTAAGTGTGTGTGTGTGTGTCTCAGGTAACTGTGGGAAACAAAATGATTCATGCAGCAGCTCCAGTATGAGGAAAGACCTGCACCACAGGACCATGACCTCAGCTTTTATCACTCATTAGCTGTTTTGACAGGAAAAAAAAAAGTAGACACGCCCCCCTTCCAGCTAACTCTGCACTCAACAGGTGGAGGTCACATAGGATCGGAAATCTGAGCAGCATTCCCAGCAACATAGTGATCAGATGATGTTCAAAGGAGCTCTGATTGAGCTTTTAATAAACTGCTCCACAGACGTTTAATAAACCATAAAACAGAGCGTCATGCAACATGTTGTAACAGACTCAAGTTTGTTTTCCTCCTGCTGTTAGCTGACATGTTGCATGTTTTATTGCTGTTATGATTATCTTACATCATGCCACACTTGAAGGGCTGCTCAGGGATTTTCAGCAGCTTTAATCGTGCATAAGTGACGCACAAAACATGTTGAAGAATCTGAGATAAATAGCAGCTGCTCTGAAGGTCGACAGAGGTGCTCCAAGCAGCCCCGATAGGTGTTGCCAACAAACTGGCAGCTCAGTGTGTGTGTGTGTGTGTGTGTGTGTGTGTGTGTGTGTGTGTGTGTGTGTGTGTGTGTGTGTGTGTGTGTGTGTGTGTGTGTGTGTGTGTGTGTGTGATAGGAAACCTTTGAGGTATACGGGATGAATAGTTTGTCTTCCTGGAGCCAGTGTTGCAGGATGGGAGGGGAGCAGGAAGTGAGTCACCACTAGATCGTAGCAAAACCAGGAAACAGGCTGCGTGTGCTGCTGCCGTGCTGATCCCAGAGCGTCACAGCTTCAATCACTGCCGGCTCCTAAAGATAGAGAGGAACAGTTTCAGAGTAAGATGACAGCAACACGACTGTTTATGGAGAGTGGAGAGATTCAGGAATGATTGTGTCAAAAGGTTATTTATGGTTTAACTGATGAACCAGAGAAGATCTGTAAACAGTCAAAGCAGAGAGGGGTCAGCTTAGTGACCGCAGCTCAAACCCAACCCGTCTGATTCTCCCAGTATCTTAAATAAGTGTTAGAACATGTCTGCAAGATGTGAAGATAAGATAATCCTTTATTTATCCCACAACGGGGAAATTTACATTGTTACAGCAGCAAAGAGCAAAGATTGCAAACAAAAAGTGAACACAGTACAATTTAAATAAAAAAATAAAAATTAAGAATGTACAAAAAAATAGATTTAAAAAAATAGATTTTAAAAAATAGATCAGCTGAGCTGCAGTTTTGACAAAAATGTAGTCAGAAGTCAGAGAATAAGGAAATGAACGCTGCAAAGTTTTATTTCAACTTGAAATGATGGACGACATGGAGGGTTTCACAAACACTGACATCCACATGAGACGGTTACACTGGTTAGAAAAAACAGAAAACACTGATCCTGTGCAGAAAAGCTTTAGTACCCATTATTACTTATCATAGTGTGTTTCACACCTTGTATGTTCTGCTGTTATCAGTGAAAGTATCCAACATGATGAGCGGGAGCAGTGGTGACTGTAGAGTCTGGTGGTCTCCCTCCATCCAGCGTGCATCTCTATGATAGAAGTAATCATTTCATTCCTCTTCATTTTTCCTTCAGTGACAAACTTTTTCCACAGTAACGATGCAACAAGATGCTGTCAGGTTTCCTACTGTCAAAGCAAACTTTGCACATTTTGTGCCCCTGCTGTGGTTTACAGTTTGTCAGCCCTTGGGGGCCCCCTACTGGCCTACATGGGCCCTCAGGCATTTAGCCCGCTTTGCCTGTTGACGAGCAAGCGTCTCTGAGTGAGAGGTGAGAGGTGTGGACAAAAGGTCTGTGTGTTTGCAATGCGGCAAATATCAAGATGCTTTGATTAGGAGTTTAAAAAAAAAAAACTTTCACTTCAAAGATAATTTCACCATATGCATCAAATCTCAGGCAAAAAGAAATATGGACTATGGACTATTACTCCACTAAAACTGTGCAATCTGATGAAAACTGGACAATATCTATACATAACCGTGCAATATCTACGCATGTTAATTCATCAGTGTATATTCATATTTGTAAATATTGTTTATATTCTCAAATACCTGTGCTTGAACATAGCTTATTTCTTATTAATACTTTATTATTGCTTTCACTTGGTACTTATGCTTATTATATTGTTATTACTATTTTTTTATTTTATTTTATATTGTGAACTTATCTGTACTTCCTACTGATTTTTGGTGTTATGAGCAAGGGTGATGGGATTAATAAAGTATTTCTGATTCTGATTCTGATAACTTTTTGGATAAAAACAAATGAATGGGGTCTTCATGAGTATTCATCATAGTCTCAGCAGTCTGAGTGTCTGTTGAGTGTGCTGTAGTCTTTTTCACTCTGAGCAAAGAAGTTATCATTTACAAGATAAATATGACCATCAATACAGTATCATAAAATGCATCACATACTAGCATGCATCAATATTTACTCCTCTGCTACATTGGGTCTTGTATATAAAACAGTCTATATATGGACTGTAAATATTAATGGACCCAGTCTGAGTGACGTCACCCGTCTGTTCCTGCAGGGGGCGCTGGAGGCTCATCAGCAGCAGCCGCCATGTTGGAAATCCTGCCTCAGACTAACTTTCAGTCAACCTAAAGACAGACTGAGAGCTGGAGCTGAGGCGGGTTTTAACCCCCCGACAAACCCTTACATTGCACGCAACTGTCAATCAGGTCAGCTACAGGTCTAATTATGGATAACACTTATCGTTCATTAAATCAAATATAATTCAAATATAATTCACTCCCATACATGTGTGACGTGAGCTAATCAGACCTTTTTGGTTTTTTTGTACCAGGCTGTAAACATGTTAATTTCTGCTGTAAAAACTACTTTTTTGGATGTGGTGTGTATGTGACTCTTGGAGCCAGCCTCTAGTGGACACTCGACAAACTGCAGGATTTTGCACTTTAGCATGGGCTTCATTTTCAACACCGGAGGTTGCTGCTTCCTTTATAACTTGAATACAGATTGAATAAGTAAGAATGCGATTAGTCTCAGCTGCTCAAATGAAATACAGAAAAGAGTGTTTAGTGGTTGATGATGAATCAACTTTATTTAAATACTTTGACAACCTCACCTACAGTGTACAGTTAGAAAACTCCACTCCTCCGAAGACGGGATACTGGTCAATTTACAGAGCAAGAAAAAAAATAAACTTATAAAACAACAAAGCCGTAAAGGAAAGAACAAATCAACAATTATTTCACACTTGATGTAGCAGACACTCAGAATCCCATCAGGCTTTTTTTCATGGCCCGGCAGGATGAGAAACAGTGAATCTGTTGTTAGTTTGAACCTTTATACACAAAACCAAATAAAAAAATAGTCTCTCTCTTTTCTGTCTGCACACTGCTGCAGGCTGCCGACAACCCGCCGAGGGGTGCAGTCATCACATATTCCTGGCATATAAAATGATTCAGTTCAAAAATGTTAAGTGAGGAAGTATTATTTACCCCGGTATAAAAAAATAAATTAAAATGATCAACATTTTTACAAAGACGGATGACGAGTGGAAGTCTAGAGAATCAGTAACTTCTAGCGCTTCTCCTACAGTGACCGAGCGGTGAAAGACTTTCACACAAACACATGTTAAAGACAGACGCATCAGGCAAACAAACTGCTTATTCTCACCCTGATGATTCAGGGACAACAGCTCCTTCTAAGAGCAACTGTTTCAGATAAAGGGGAAGAAACTCAGAGGGGACGAGAACGGGAAGAATTTAATATTTATATCAAAACTGTGAATCCATCCCAAAGTGTGCATTACTTTTGAAGCCTCAGAGGGAAAAAAACATGTTTTCATTTGCATCTTAACGCAGACATTTGATATTTCAGTCCCATGGTCCTCTTCACCAGAGCTCAGGTTGACAGTAGAGGGCGCTACCTGACAGATCAATGCAAGTTCATGCTTTAGAAGAATTTTAGGTCCAAGTGGAGCTTTCGATTGTCACACAGCGACCAGCCAAGAAAGCTAAAAAAAAAAGCTCATGAATGAGGCTGCAAATGATTCCATTTTCACCAATCAGTCACAGAAATCATGCAGTCTGCGCGTTTTATTTCTGATCTGGTGAGATTCTTTACATCCTAACAGTCTGAAATGAACCAAAAGGAAAGGTGAATTCTGGCATAGTTTTCAAAGTGTCTTACTCTGATCAAGGTGTAAGAGATGGAAAGTAAGTGAAACAAACAAACGCTGTTGAAATAAACTTCTCAGGAGAGAAATAAATTCATTATTGTTCCCTATTAAATCTATAACCGACCAAGTTAAGCTAAAATGTTCCACTAACTCCTTAAAGCTACAGAAGCTGTGACACAGACGCTCTCCACTCTGAAAGGCAGATTAAACAAAATGTTCATGTGAAAATGTTCAAATGGTTAACAGTGTAGTGGTTAAAGAGGCAGTACTGAAAGGTAACAGGTGAGTTACCTGTTTTGGGTAAGAGCTCATTAAAAATAAAAATGAAACAGTATGTGAGCAGCTGGAGGAGCTACACACAAAGAGATCAATAACTCAGCCAGAAGAGGACACAAACCTAGAGTGCAATGAAATAAATACTAAAAAAAAAAAAAAAAAAAGCAGAATATAGATTTAAGTATTTGCTATAGTTTCTGCAGAAAGTGTGACAATGTGGGTCATAATGAAAACATGCTAACCAAACATCTCTCACAGGTTCAAGAGGACAGTGAGGCAAAGGCAGCAATGCACATGTGATTTTGTTTGTAAAGAGCGACTGTGTTCAAGGAGTTACCGCAGTGCAGTTCATTAAATCAGAAAAACTCAACAGATAAGTTAATATCCTGACTGCTCTGTCCGGTGCTTTTCATCTGTTGTCACCTTTTGACCGTCCAAAACGCAGAGACGAGCACATCAAACAGTTCACAGATGAGGAGAAGGTGTACAAAAAAAGTTGAGTGGAGGAGCTGAGATAAGGGTATAAATAAAAATAAAAAAGTTATGAATCTAAAATGTTGATTCTTTTTATAAATGTGTTTTTGCTGCTGTCTGAATAACTGCTTACATTAAGCAATGAGATGAGAAGAATACATTTAATTATACATCAATAAGTCTGTTTAAAATAGAGCTTTAGAGATTTTTACTTTAAACCCTCCCCATAAACCCCGGTCTTTTATAGAATCTGAATCTGCAACACTGGTAAATTGTGTGTGTGTGTGCGTGTGTGTAAATGAAACCCGTTGTGTGATTGGATTTTGATCACAAAGGTTCGTCTTCTTCATCAGTCTTACAGGCAGTTACCTCAGTGTGCATCTCTCTCTCCTTCTCAGTGTTCAATAATGTTAAAACAAGACAACGAGCCGACCACTTGATGGGCTTCAGAGTTCAGTGTTCAGTGATCGAGGTGGGGTTGAGGGTCTTTGGGGGTGGGAGGGGGTCACTGGCAGAAAGGTGACGCTGTGGGGTCAAAGCCTTTGAAAACCTCCTTGAGGGAGGCTTTGTCCTGCTCTGTGGTCGCCTGGTCAGGCTGCACCGGGCTGCTGCCTCCAAAAGGGCTACCAGTCCCGCCGGGCTTTGCCGCCTGCTTCACCACCCCAAATAAAGACGACACAGGTAAGTTGTGGACCCCTGAGGGCCCCTGATCCCCTGCAGCTCCAGACGCACCCTGACCTGCACTTGTGGCTGCCCCGGCTGCAGCGGCCCCTCCCTGGGCTGCAGAGTTGGGCGAGGGTGCTGGCTTCGGTCGCGGCCTGTTGTAGCTGTTGTATCGATCAGTCCCTTGCTCTACGCTTTTCTCCGGCTCTGGTTGGTCCAACGCAGACTTCCGAACAAACAGGGGCTCCTTAGACTTGGGTTTACTGGGTGGGGGGTCACTGGGTTTAGACTCTGTGCTGGCTGAGTTGGGGGAGTTGTTAGAGCCGCTGCTGGTACCAGGGCTGCCTGGTTTGTTAGTCCTAGGGTCATACAGACTGATGTTGCTCAGTACACTGGCTCCCCCTGGTGACCCAGTGCCCACACTGCGCCCTGTCCCACCAGTAGAGAGCAGCCGGGGGTCGTAAGGTGCGATAGTGGGAGGGGAGGAACTGGAGGTCGTTGCTGAGGAGAGGGAGGGGACGGGAGGAGGCGCAGGTTCTGATGGTTGCTTCAGTGCTGACTTCTGAGGTTGGAGGCGGGGGTCAGTAGGGAGTTTTCGAGCCATACGGGGGTCAACAGGCTTTTCTACTGGGGCAGGAGTCATGGGGGGAGGTGGTCCCAGCAGGGACACGGGGGCAATAGGGGCAGATAAAAGAGGAGGGGAGGGGGTCTGAGACGGGCTGGAGTTGACCGTTTTCAAGATACGAGATAGTAACTCAAAGTCTGGGATGGACGAGGTGGAGGAGGAGGCAGCAGGGGGGTCCAAGGGGGGAGGAGGCTGCGCAGGGGCGGGCTGTGGAGTGTGGAGGGGTGGCGGAGCACGAGACAGACGAGGGTCTATGGAGGAGACGGGAGGGATGCCTGGTGGGAGAGGGAGGAGGTCCTGCTTGGGGATGGGGATTGGAAGGAGATCTTCAGGTGACCATGTGATGGTTTTTATGAAGGCGGGCATGTGGAGAACAATGTCCTTCTTAATGTGGCTGAACTTCTGCAGCTGCGTGCGGGGGTCTCTCAGAGCCATACCCATGAGGGGGTCGAGGGGGATCGGCACCGGCTTGTCCCGCAGAACTCGCTCTGTCTCCTCCTCCTCCACAGGCGGGGCTGTCAGAGGTGGGGGCTTGTAGACCAGAGGAGGCTCCGGTTTAGACGCCGGAGGCAACAGGGAGGATCCGGCCGAGGCGGCAGCAGCAGTGAGTCGGGCTAACCTGGGGTCTGCAGGTGGTCCGGAGGAAGATGGAGCGGGTATGGAGTGAGTGGAGTCGGACTCGGCGGCACGTGACAATCGTGGGTCCCGAGCCATGCGGGGGTCCGCTGGGCGAGCAGGAGCACCAGGAGGAGGGGCCTTCTGGAGGCGAGGGTCCAGAGGAGGGCCTTCAGGTTTTTGGGGAGGCTGGGTCTGCTGACGGAGCGTCTTTAATATCGAAGTCACACTTCCACCTCCGTCCTCATCCTCACTGGAGTACCAGTTCCCTGAGTCACCTGAGAGAGAAAGATGGATGTGTTTTTGATTTAATTCTGGAGTTAAAAGTGTGCAAGAAAAAACCCACCCCAACTACAAACATGGAAAAACTGATTGTATATTATTTATTAGGATGATTCATGGTTAGCTTCGCTTTTGACACTTTCTTAAAAAAAAAAAAAAAAAAAAAAAAAACCTTTCAAAGACATAGTGACATAGCTATCAGGATGTAAAAAGGGATATTTATTAATCACTAACGATGACTAAGGAATGAGGAGGTATGTAAAAACAGCCTTTTCTTCTACCTTCAGTGTCTCGGCTCCTCTCTGCTCCTCCCTCGGCCATCCTGCGAGCTCTTTCCTCTTCCTCCTGCTGCTTCTGTTGGATCCTCATGAACAGAACGCGCTGCGCTGGAGGCAAGAAGTCGGGCACAGAAATCCCTCCCTGATTGGTCGAAGCTCCATTTGCTGAGCTTTCTTGGCCAACCGACTGATTACCAAATTTCCCCGCTCCTCCTCGTTCATCAAAACTCTGGTAGTCGTTGTCACCTGTGGAGAACAGTGATTGTTCTTATAAGTACGTTCTAAGACAACTTCAAATCTATTTTTAGCTTTTCATTATTTATGTTGCTGATTGAAAATTCCCTCTCACCTTCTTCCACCACTCCCTCCATGTTCATCCCCTCCTGCTGATTGTAGTAGTTATTGAAGAAGTTTCCTCCCCCTTGAGGAGGACCCGGAGGCATAGCGCCCCCGTGTGGAGGGCCGTCGCCAGGTGCAAATCCTCCCATCATAGGCGGCCCACCAGGGCCTCCCATGTTGGGCGGCCCTTGGTTCATCCCGAAGTTGGAGCCCATGTTTTGCATATCCGGGGGCATCATGCCTTGAGGGGATGGAAAGTGGGTGGGAGGAGCACCGGGGGCTCCCTGGGGTCCAGGGGCTGGAGTCTGACCGCTGCTAGGAGTCTGGCCCCTGATAGAGGAAGTAGATGAGGAGTTAAGTTTTAAAAATAAGATCTCTTTTTACATGAACAGTCACATTTTTACAGATTTAATTTTAAAAGTCGTAATTGTAACAAAAGTTATTTTTTGCCTTTAAAAGAAATAAAATAATAGAAAATCCAATAATAAATCAAGAGTAATGTTTTGGTTATTTCTCTTACCTGACGGCAAGTTTGTGAGCCAGCTGTCCTGTCGGCTTCACTTTAATCTCAAACAATGAGGGGATCTTCTTCCCTCCACCACCCCCACAAGGAGGTGGGGGGCCCATGTGAGGGGGAGGACAGTTAGGGTTTGGGGGCCCTCCTTGGAAGGGATTTCCATCAGGGCCAATGACAGGCGGACCAGGACAGTGTATAGGTCCAGGAACAGGCCCTGCTCCTGGTCCTGGTCCTGGTCCTGGGGGACATTTGTTGGGAATGGGCCCCTGATTCGGTCCAGGAGGACCCCCAAAGTCACCTGACGTAGGGCCACCGAAATCCCCAGCCCCTGTGCTGTTGTCCACAGGAACAGGCCGAGGAGGGGTGGGGAGGAGGCCGACTCCAGGAGGGGGCTTTGGGAGAGGGTTGATCCCCTGTTTCTTCAGCTCCTCCACCTCCTTCTCATCCTCCGCTCCGGCCTCTGCATCTTCTGCCAGCATCTAAAAAAACCAAACAAGTTACGATTAAATATTTCCAACAAAGTTCATCTTTTTACTATTTCAGTGATTCAACCACCTGAATATTCAGAGATAATGGCTGAGAGAACGAGGAACAGTGTTAAAGGCTCTTACCTTGTTGAGCAGCTCCTGCGTGTCATCATTGAGGGAATCATGGGAGAACATACATTCATCACCGTTGACACAGTTCCCGGTGGTGTGGAACAGCTTACAGGGAAATTCACGTAGCAGGAAGTCAAGGAGAAACACTCACAAAGATTTGAGATAAACACCAAGGCATCATATTTTAAGTTATGTAGAATAAACAAGATGTAACCTCATAATGGCTTTACTGTCTGACATTTTTGACCTCGCTGTCTGAATGAACAGGCACTTTGTAAATGTTCAAAAAAGGATATCATGCATGTATGGACAGTGGTCAGCTCGGGCACAAAATCCAGTGATGTAGAACTTGCAGAGCTCTTTCTTCTTGGGCAGCTCAATGTCGTGGCTGAAGTTGCAGTGATCCCCCTGAGGATTAAAAATGAAATGTGTCTCAATGGATGTGAGAAGGCTGACTGGAGATAATTCCCATAAACAAATGGTTAATTATATAATAATTATATAATAAAAGTATCACAAGAGATATAAGAGACAGAAAATCAGCAGCTGTTGATTCAAATAAATTAAAATGTTCTGATCAGTGGAGGAAATTTGATAGAATCAACGAAATTACTGAAATGTTAAATAAATTACACTCATGGAAAAAACTTAAAACCTTCCAACAGGTGTAGACATATAAATTGATTTTATCAATTGAGATGTAAAAAAAAAAAGTTTAATATCTTTGGATCTTGCTTCAGATATCTGATCTCTCATGTATTGATAAGTAAAAAGCATCAAATACATGAGGAGCATGACAAAAAATCCTTTGACTAAAGAAATATGTTTGACAGTTTAGCATCAAAATCAAAAATGTCTCGTGTCACACAGACCAAACTGGGACTCTGTCAACGTACACAAAGTGCAATATTTTGACATCTTACCCATGTGCATCTGCCCTCGATGTAGTATTTGCAGATTGCCTTTCCCTTCTTATCCTGGTGCTTCTCATTCTGATTCCTCCTCCCCATTCCTGGTCCCTCGCCTCCTCCACCTCCATCCTAAAATAAAACATGCACACAAACAGAGAAGGAGAGAGCACAGAGTCAAACAAGAAACAGGTTCATAATATTCTCATTTTTAATAAATACAGAGGGATTTCTCCACAGGGACATAGATTTGAGGTGTAGCTGCTTTGGCCTCCGTTTTTACAATTCGCTTCAACCTACTTTGTATTTTCAGGCCCTTCAGGCAGATTGCGTAACAGAATTACACAAGCCTTACCCCGTTGTCCACGTCTCCATTGTTGTCGTCATCGTTCCCCATGTCTCCTCTTCCTCTCCCACGATTCCGACCTTTTCCTCCTCTGATCATGCCTCGCCCTCCTTTACCTCGCCCTCGGCCACGGCCGCCTCTCCCACCTGAAGGCAGAGAGATGAGAGAGTGAATTAATCGACAGTCAGGAGCAGGTATCACAGAAAGAGACAGGGTAACACACACACACCACCACCCACACCCACACCCACACACACCTCTGCCTCTGTCTTTGGTCTTCTTGTACTGGCACAGTTCCTTTGAGTATTCGTCATAGTCATCATCCCCCATGTTCTCGTAGTCATCATCTCCATACTGTGAGGACGGATTCAACAAGTGTCACATCATGAGTGTTACTGATTATTGAGGCTTCACAGAAAAAAACACAGCTTGGTATGAAAAGTACTTCAGTGTATTGTTGCAGATTTGTTAAGATGGTGTTATTATTTATTTAATGGAATCCAGGGTGCTGAGAACTCTTGACATCTCATGTCATATGGAAGAGGACATTTGACCTTTTAGGTATAAAACATCACTTATTCATTACGTCACAGTGAGCTTGGCCTTTCATCCCGAAAATCTAATCAGTTCATCCTTGAGTGTTAGAGGACATTTTGCCTCCTGGCATTACTGCTTAATAAACGTTTTTTATTTTTAAAATCAGAGTACTTTCTTCTGAGTCTTCCTTAGAGCTCCAGGCTTGTTTTCAGCGTGTTCATGGTTTTCTAACCCACATAAGAATAGTGCAACAGGGCTCCAATTATCTTTACCTATGCAAATACACAAAGCAAACAGACAGGGCCTTCAATCTGATTTTTAACCCTCACCTCCATCTCTTCTCCGTAGCCATCTCCATCATCGTTGTCTCCTCCCATCTTCCCGCCTCGACCTCTGCCTCCGCCTCTGCTTCCACCTCTTCCCCTCCTACCTCCCCGCATTCCTCCACGGCCTCTCAAGCTCTTCATACGACCTCGACCGCCTGTGGGGACAAAGGGAGCAATGAAACGAGCTGTTTGAAACATATCTCAGGTTTTGGAGTGATAAGAAACTTTGAGCAAATGAGCTCCTTTGTCTGTCCACAGCTGTGCAAATGAACCTGATTAGCAAGTGAAACATCAAACACATGATAGTGAATTACACAGAGGTAGATTTTCTGAAAAGCCAGTTCTTATTTTAAGCTCTCAGAAAACTTAGACTCTGATGATTCAGCTACCGAGTCTTGCACCATATCCGCTGTCTCACTCAAATCAGATTAAATCTCGGCTGGGCAAATATTTAGCATGCAGCAGGAAGTACACCACAACAAGTTGACTTTTCAATGTCATGGTGCTCTATACACACCTCCTCGACCCCCGCGGCCTCCTCCTCCCTCCTTGGCTTTGCGGTACTGGTTGAGCTCCTTGGTGAAATCGTCATAGTCTTCCTCGCCCATTTCCTCCTCTTCCTCTACCTCAAAGTTTTCCTCTTCATATTCATCATAGCCTCCGTAGCTCGGCTTGTCCATCTTCATGTAGCCGCTCTTCTTTGAGCCGCCGTATCCCCCGTGAGACTAAAGAAATGTTCAACACGTTAGACGATTTTTACATTTCAAAAACTTACAATATTCATTTCAAATCGACATCGCAGTAAACAGAAATATAAATATATGTAAAAATGGGAGACAGATTATTTAAGATTTTGACCTTCAGACTTACAGGAGGGGGGTACTGTGGACTGTACTCTCTGTACTTCCTCTTCTCACTGGGACTGTAGTCGGAGTCATCACTGAAGTCTGAGTGGTCGTCATCAGAGGACGCATGGCGCTAAGAAAGGGCCAAACAGAAAACACAGTCAAACATATTTTCTTCTTCTCAGTCAATGCGAGAGAAGAGGAAATTACCAGGTTTATCTAAGTTCTATATTTGTCAACATTCTTACTTTGTGTTTGGATTTCCGTTTCTTCTTGGATCTCCTCTTCTCCCGTTCTCGCTCCCTCTCTTTCTTCCTCTTCCTCTTGCGTCGGTGGGATCTCTCCTCGTCCGTCTCGCTGCTGCCATGACGCTCTCCACTTCGCCGAGGCTTCTCTGGGGCACCTTCCCCTTCACCCGCTTCACCCCCTGCGCCTGCTTCCTCTGCCCCATCTCCGACTCCGACTGCTGCTGCCGAGGTTCCTCCAGCCGGCTCTACCGCCTCGACTTCTCCCCCATCGTCCTCCAGCTCGCCCTCCTCCAGCTCTCCATCCTCCGGCCTGTAAATGTTAAAATTATGAAAGTTAAGATATTTTATCTTCTGATGGGATGTTGGAGCATTTAAAACCGATAAATGTACAACAAGATAAAGAAAACTCAACTGGTTTAAACTGATAAAATGTAAATTTCCTGTTTGATTTCAGTTTTCACAATAAAAGCATGAGAAACAAGTACAGAGGCTTCTAAAATCTGGAGCTGAAGGATTCCCGTGTGACCAAAACCACTTTAAAAGTTGCATTATTTGTATTTGTGGGGTTTTAAAAAGGTTTTTTTTTTTATTCAGTAAACTTTGAAAATGACTAGAAGCATTTATTATTTTCTGTCAGGGAGATTTGATACTTTGACACTTCTGCCCTACGGCCATTAAACACACAAAACTATTCAAGGCAGGTCTTCTCTGAACTGTCTGTAAAGCAAAAAAAAAAACCAACTCTTTAACAGCAATGTGTTAAAGTCTTGAGATAAAAATAAATTCTTAGAGCGGATAGTATTCTCTGCTTCATATAGAAAGGATACTTAATATATGTATTACACACAGAGAACAAATGACTAAAATGGGACAGGATCCTCACAAGGCAGCATGAGCAAAACCATGAGATCTTAATTGATGTGGATCACATGCAGGCCTCGCCCTGCAGTGACTGGGTGCACAGAGTTTGGGAGAGATTCAGAGGGAGAGCAAACGATTGATTTAAAAAGCTTAAGTGTGTTAAGAAAATGTTCAATACAAACAAAAGAAGATCTCTTTAGGGCATATATTTAAGCCAACTATGAGCCACGATCCAAAACACACACATGTTGATATCAGTGTGTGCTGAGTGTCTCTCTGCCAGCTTTGTTTTAGAAGTTATGCCCAGCACTGGATTACAACCAAAAAGCAACACCACATAGTTTTGACATGGTTAGACCATTGCTCTGTTTGTTTGTTTGGCAAGAATGTGATATGATTTATGGCAGAATCACTATCTGATTAAACGGGTCCTGGCATGGTAGGGTAACAACAAGTACCGACTACAGTGAGGCCTGAGGCCAGTGTTATGTGAGCAGGATTACTCTTATTCACTGGTATGACAACTAGCACACTATATCTGACTGCTCCAAAAAGTTTTCTGTCCTGAGGAGATCAAACAGTGAACGAGCAGGTGGTGTGTTAACTCCACCTGGTTGGAGGGGAAACGTCAGCTGCTCTCCGTGTGTGTGCACAGCACCCCAACACATCTTAGGTATACAAGTTCCACATGAGGAGAACAAAGGAATCTGTCCTGTTGAGATAATCTTATTAATTTATCTCTCTCTCTCTGACACTAACAATCAACTCATCAGAGATCATCATACAAAGAATGATTCAGAAACGACCACCTCATTACTTAATTCACCCTTGAATGAAAACCAAACCAAAATTGCTTTAACTGTTTGACAAATAATATGTATAACAATCAAATTAAATCACTGTATGGAAGTCAAATGTAGCCGACTCCTGAGCAACTGTAGAAACTAAAACTATCTAAGGCTAAAGTTTCCTTAGTTATTGGGATAACTTTGTCTAGAGAAAACCTTTTTTTCTGCTTCTGTTCAGGAATACAGGGATTTATCAGAGGTGAACTCAGCAAGTTATCAGTTAGATAATTTGGTACATTTGTTTGATTTCAAACAGGTTCCAGTTATCTGGCGATAGACTATCTGTTAAAGAACCCTAACCACACAAATCTGAATTCATATATGAGCACATTTGATTTAGCTCTGCAAAGTAAGCCATGGTGAACTCCAAATCTTGCTATACTCACCCTGAATCTGTTTTCCCTGTCTCTTACATCATGCTTTACTGTCATCTTATGCAAAGCAGATTAAAAAATTAAAATACCAAACAGGTAAGGCAGTATTTTTAGGACTATATTCAACCGCTCGTTAAAAGACACCAGCCACTTCAGTTCAACTTTCATTAAAAAGTAAAGAAATTAACTGTTGAACTGCTGTTTTTTTTAATCTTCACAGCCTAAACACTAAACTCAAACATGTTCTTGCACAAGCTTTCAGCTTTGGAGCCAAACACAACAAACTTTGGAGTTTTATCTCAGCAGCCAAGTCCTCTACCTCGCTGATGGCATGTGCCAAAAGGTCACACAAACATATCACATGGAAAACGTTCCTGACACAATGGAGGGCTCGCTTTCATGGCGCAGGGATTTTACTGTACTATGGAAGCAGGTTGGTCATGAATGGGCAGTGGCTGGGATTCACTATAGCCAGGAGCTGATGGCCTCTCTGGCCTGTCCCCATGCTTTGTAATCACATCACCTGCCTCCAGTAGAGTGCCACTTTGAAGGAAACATCCAGCGTGAACAAACTACTTCCAGCTATTTCCAAAGTCAGACAACAAAATAACCAGCCCATTGTAATCTTAATAGTTTAGGTTTATCAGCACTAGTTAATGCTTAAAGCCCCGTTTCCACCAAGCGGTACAGTCAGTTTGGTTTGCCGTTTCCACTGTCAAAAGTTGGGAATGGTACCAAACTAAGGGATCTGCACCATCCTACTTTTTTGTTACCCTTCTGTTGGGGCGCCAAGGGGACCGATCTGACCCTAAGGGTCCCTTTTGTTTAATGTGTCCCATTGTTCTTCTTCATTTAACTTAATTAATCGGGGCTACACCGTGTTGGCCTGCTATGATGTCACACTATCTCCATCTGGCTTACCATAACGAACTGAACCAAACTGTACTGAACTAAACCAGACCGCTTGGTGGAAACGGGGCTTTAAAAGATCTGTACAAGAAAAAAGCACAACTCACAACTAGGTGCAAACTCTGGTGTGTCATCATGTAAACTATGCAACACAAGTTTCCATTCATATTAATCAACAAGATACACATTATTCTGGTAAACAACTAAAAACAAAAAGCAAAGTGTTACTAAGTTGTATTTTAAGGATTTACCATGCATTAGGGTACATTTTTAGCTCAGTGGACGAGTCCACAACTTATTCTACAAGCAAAGGGCCATGATTAAAATGGGGAATACTTACTGTGATAGGTTTTCTTCACATTTTGCAATCAAAAACATTTTTAAAAGGAGTTTCCCTAACCTTTTAGGGGTACTAGAAGGGGGGGGGGTCTTTGGGACTTGGAAGTGGGGCCAACTGGGCACTTTGGAAAATGGACTTCTGTGTTTGGGTTTGAAAATACTTCTGGGATGCTTTGCAGACGTTTTACACATTTTTGGGGGGAACGTTTGTGGATGTTTGGGACGAAGTCAGTGTGGGAACGACTGTAAAACAAAAAGTTAGAAGAATATCTGACAAACAAGATTTAAAAAAATAAAACTAAATATTAAATTAAATACTGCAAAGCTGATTTGTGTATTATTTAACAACATCATTTTACAAGATAACAAACTTTTGGGAAGTAAAAACCCAGTAAAATGAAGTTTTTAAGGGAAAAAATCTCTAGAAGTAAAATTCTGATTTAAAAAAAAAAAACAAGTCGGCCATTTTTAACTGCGTAGCGCTAACGACTTAGCTTCAAGTAGCTTTTACTTTACCCGACAATTTGAACTAATACACATTTAAACGTTTCAGATAAACCTTTTCAAATAGTTATAACATATTTATATATATAACAACGCTCTACTTTAATTGAACGGTGCAGCGATTGCAAGCGTCAATGAAAAGCAAGTAAAACTGTCGACGAAGCTATTAGCAGTTAGCTTAGCTTCTCCACCATCTTGCCAACTGCAGCCGTTGAAAGCGTTAGCTCACGATGCTAAGTTAGCTAACGATGCTAAAGATGCTACGTTAACCAACGGGTTAAGGATGCTAAGTTAGCTCACGATGCTAAGTTAGCTTTTAAAAAAAAACAGGCCGACGGTTATAAGACGATTGTTTTGGTATTTTTCAGCGGGTGACATTAACAGAAGTTGTCACAGCCGTACACTTAAATGATTTACAGTAGATTAGTAAAATAACTGTAAACGAGGGGCCGTAGTTTGCCGATGTTTTAACCCCCGTTTACTCGGTTAAAATGGCGGTTTAAAGTGTGTTTTGGTCAGCTGTTTCCACCTCTCTCCTCTGAACTCGTTTTAATCCCTTTTGACAGAAAAAAAGAGAAATAAACCCCCGGGCTTTTCTGTGTAGAAAGCACAGGACAAATAAAATAATTTCATATAAATATGACTGTAGAATTACTCGACCTTTCGTCAGTCAGGAGACTGGTGTGTTCGTGGTTGGTAGGTGGGGAGTTTGGATGGACAGTCATGCTTTCCATTTTCCTCTGAGCTACATCTACAATCTACTGGCTTATGCGTCACTTCACTAGGATCTACTTGTTTGGATTTTTAAAAAAGGAAGAGTTTCTGTTCATAGTAGGCAAATTCTCCACTTAAGTTGTTTAGAGAAATATGATGAAATGGAGTCCTGACGTTCTCCGTCCTACTGTAGCGATGTGAAATGACGACTGATCTACTTAAAATGGCCGACTCTCTTCTCCGAGGAGGAAAAAAGGGGGCGGGGTTTCCGAGGGTGACGTCACGACGAATAACGCTCGTCTAACGCGTCTCACGGAAATAAACGAAAGGGGATATGTGTGGAGACAGCGCGCCCCTGAGTTTGACTTGCAGGAGCACTTGCCGAACAAGAAGTGACTTAGGATAGGATAAGATAATACTTTATTGATCCCCAGAGGGGAAATTCGGGCGTTGCAGCAGCACAGACAAGAAAGCTCAAAATACACATTAAACAGAATGGATAAGATAAATAAAAATAAAAACAGGGGGTATATACAGTACAAAATGAATGATGAAGTTAACGATGCAGGGAGTTGAGACAGTATTTGCAGAGAATGACAAGATAAAGTGACAAGTGATTAAAGTGACTTGGTATGATAAATAGCAGCAAGTAATGTAAACAGCAGAGAAGAGAGGCAGTGTTGTACCACAGTAATGCAGAGTGCAGTTATATAATATAATGTAGTATAATATAATATAATATAGTGCAATATGAACAATATAGTGTAATATAATGAAATGTTATATAATATAGACTAATATAATAAAAATACATAGAATGTACAGTATATTTGTGTATATATATAGATGCTAAATAATAAAAATAATACAATGTTAGTAATGATAATAATGAAGCAGGTCATGTGGACGGACTGTTATTGTTGTCATAGGCTGCTGTTATACAGTCTTACCACTGACTTCAGTTACCACTACTACTTTGTATCTGTTCATTTTTATACAACTTCTCTAGTGTTTTTTTCTGTTTTTGTTTCTTCCTGCATTAATATAAACTTGAGTTTTATGTTTTTATTTATTTACTTATTTTTTCTGCCCCCCCTTTTTTTTCTTTGCTTGTTTGTTTTTCCCCCAGTTTTTTTTTGTTTTTATTGTTGTTGTTTTGTTTTGTTTTCATTTCTTTTTTCTCTCTGTGTGCCTGTAAAATTGTCCTCCCCTTTTTGTCCTTTGTGTCACTATTTGTTTTGTTATTGTTTTTTTGTTGCAAACCGGATTAATATGCTACTGGGAGGTTTTCAAGATATTAATGATGACATGTTGTAGTTGTTAAAATAGAAAATATACCAGATATAATTGACTTTAAACCAGAAGGCCGTCTCTTGTAGCCTAATCTGAACAAATATCACTTGTATTGAGAATACATTAAAGAAAAAATAATTATAGAATTTTGCCTTTAAAGGTGCACTGTGGATTTTTGGTATAAAGAAATGTGAAAGTTGGAGAAATGTACAGATTCTATATGTTCATAACTTTATACACAAACTGTCCTCAGAGGAAAATGTTGTCCCAGGAACACTTTGAAGATAAAATGCTAGGCGATGAGTTAGGGTGGGGGGGTCCGCAACAGTGAAACTGTAACTCTCCTGGTAGCTTTTTAGCTCCAAACAGTGTTCAGGGACCCATCTTTTCCTTGGAATAAAATTTGTGTGTTCAGTTCAGAAAATATATCATAGAATTGTTTCACTTCTCCAACTTTGAAAATTCACTACCAAATCTACATAGTGCACCTTTAATTAAACATATCAGTTAAAAAGAATGTAGGAACAAAGATACAAACAGTTAACAAAGCGGTTCAGAAATATGTCAAATATGAATTTTCCCTAATAGAGCCGTGCAGATTTGATGCATTAGTACTGCGGTATAACGATACTGACATTGAAGGGCCCATTGAAAAACAGTGATTAAAACTACGTTTTCAATTGAGACTGTTGCAACACGTGCTATATTTTCCCTCTGAAACAAATACAAAAGGAAGTCCTTCAAAAAGGTTTTAGTTCTGTTTGTTCAAGACAAAACTCAGGGGGAAATTAACCAAATTGGCATTGCTCATATTTGTTGGATTTTGTCCATAGACTGGTTTTGCCCCATTTTCTTATAAATTATAGCGAGGGCTCGGTGGCCGAGGCTCACATATGTGGAAAGCGAAATATTTATTATGTACCGAGTTTTTAGATTGCAGTGTAAACACAAACATGTTATATCACATCTTCCTCTCATATAAAACTGTTATATAAAATAAAAGCGGAAGTAATTAAATAAGAGAATCAACACATTTTAATTAATGTATTAAAGAATAACAGCGATTTAAACCTTAATATTTGCAGTTTATGGATCTTTACGCAGAGAAAAAAAAAATCTATTGTGTCGTCCTGTCTACGTCATCACCCCGCGCCCATTCAGCGGGACTGTCGCGGCATTTGAAACATTTACATCTGTAGCTGCATTGAAAAGACAACTTTTCAGCTTTTTTTCTCCGAGTCTTTGAGAGTGAAGATGATCGACACGATCGAGAAGGAAGACCCGGTCATCAGCGAGGAGGAAGCGGCACAGTACGACCGCCAGATCCGGTTGTGGGGTCTAGATGCCCAAAAGAGGTCAGTTAGCTTCGTTAGCCCGGCAGAGGCTAATCTGTGCAGCGGGAGGGTTGAAGAGAAACTCTCTGAATGCACCAGCAGAGGATTTAATTAAACTATTTATACAATTTACAGACAGTTTGGATTTAATTAAACTATTTATACAATTTACCGACAGTTTGGATTGAATTACTATTGGATGTGTTTATAAGGGGAAGTCGTTCATGTGATTCTCTTTGTGTTGTCTTCACATTTACACATAACGAAACAAGTTAAACAATAAACATCTTACAATAACATTAGCTATATAATTATTGCTTTAATATAATAATTTAGTGCATGGTCATAGTGCACTATGGAGGACTAAAAGTGCCAAAACGAAATATATAAATATACAATTAATTAAATCATTAAATGTGTCATAAATTATTTAATATTGGAAATAAATCAACAAATATATAAATAAATATCTAATTATTCAATTAATTAAATGCATGTCTTATTAAATCATTATTAAAGTTATTAAATACAATAATTATTTAATAACATTAATAATTATTTAATAACATTAATAATTATTTAATTATTAAATGCATATGTTATGTCATTTTGGCACTTTTAGCCCTCCATAGGTGCACCTTAACTTCAGACTATAATACAAAATATCCCATGGCAATAGAAAACATAAACCCTCAAATTAGTCATTCCTTTTTTTTTTTATCAAGACTTGTTGTTGATTATTTTAATAGCAAAGCATGTTTTCAACCTGCATGTTGTTACTGAATTTGTCTCTCCATGTCGTATAAAAATATCTTTACTGAAAATTATTAATCCGACCTACAATATATAGGATATGTCTATTATTTAATTTGTTAAAAACACAACCTATACATTACATAATCATATCCCAAATGTGCAAATAATTCTTCCTCAGCATTACATGAAGTTACATGAATGTGTTTGTCCTTCTCTGTGCAGGTTGCGAGGGTCCAGAGTTCTCCTGGCAGGTTTAGGGGGTCTAGGTGCTGAAGTGGCCAAGAATTTGATTCTTGCTGGAGTTAAGGGACTCACTCTGCTGGATCATGAAAAGGTACACAGGCTCATACAGAGCATACAGGACCCGTAGAGTTTAACCTCAGAGAACATGTTCAGGTGCTCTCTGTCCTCGTCAGAGCAAACTTTGTTGGATTCAGGCTGAAACAAGAACTCATTGTTTTCAGCTGTTAATGACATACATACATCGCTTATTTATGGCTTCAAAAAAGTAATGGATTAGTAGATGGCTCGAGTTGGAAGTTCATGTATGTCCACTAGATGGTGCCTGTTGCAAAGTAAAAGTTCACAAGCCAGCTACTTTGCAGGTCATTTTTTATTGGGGAGTAACCAATAACCTCCAACCTCCATCCAACTTTCCTAAAAGTAAGATAAAGACTGACTTGGTATAGAGTGAATCATTTTAAACTAAGTCTCTTAAAGAGAGCATTTTGCTGCATGTTGAGTATGAAGATCTGAAAAGAAGCTCTTTACCAGTAAAGCCACATTCCTCTCCTCTGCTCTGTGTGTCTCCCAGGTGTCTGAAGAGTCGTGTCGAGCTCAGTTCCTGGTTCCTGTGACGGCTCAGGGACAGAACCGAGCCCAGGCCTCTCTGGAGCGAGCACAGAATCTCAATCCCATGGTGGAGGTCCATGCAGACTCAGACAAAGTGGAAGACAAACCAGACGACTTCTTTCTGCAGTTTGATGCAGTGAGTAGAATGATGTTGAGTTTTTTTTTTGTTGCCTCCAGTGGACAAAGTGGTTCATCTTTATCTCTCTGCTCATCTTGTACTGCACATGTGTGAGGAGTGTTTTAAAGAGTCAAAAGTTTCACATGTGGTGAATCTTCTGGATGGAATATGTCACATGCAACACATGCACGCTTTATGATATTATGAAGCTCAGTTTACAAACAGGCGACTCGAGTGAGTGAGAGAGAGAGAGAGAGCGCCATAAATAAATCAAAAAAAAAAAAACAGATGCGCGGCCGAGTCCACCGGCGAGTCCGCGGCCGCACATCGGAGAGCAACAAAGAGAACATGACAGCTACTTTGTGTCATTTTAGTCAGATACAGACATGAAACTCTGTATTTCTCCATAATGAAGGCTGTCAGCGTTGCGTTCCCGCGTGCTTGTGCTTGTGCATGAAGTGTACCGTGCCGAAGCACACCTCTCTGAAGTGTGTCAAAGCCAAGGAAGTGTACCGTGCATGAGCGTTCACACTGGCCAAACGACCGTGCCCTAAATCTCCCAGTCAAACTCTGACCTGGTGGCAAAGATTACAGTCAATATAATTATATCAAATAATCTTTTTTTTAATCTCT
Organism: Labrus mixtus; assembly: GCF_963584025.1. Taxonomy (NCBI): domain Eukaryota; kingdom Metazoa; phylum Chordata; class Actinopteri; order Labriformes; family Labridae; genus Labrus; species Labrus mixtus. Next base: position 27,301,502 of record NC_083620.1, read on the forward strand.
GATGCTCTCATTTGCTTGTTAGGTCATATAGAGGCGTTAGTCATAATAAGTTCTCTCAACAAAAGCTCGTCTCTGAACACATTGTTTGGATTAACTTCCCTGATTTATTTAGTAAAGAAGTGTTTTTGATAGATGTCCAAATGTAGATCACACACAGTCCAGCTGCAGTGTACCTGTGACCGTGTTGCATCACTCAGTCTGACCACTAGATGGCACTTGAAGCACATATCTACAGCTCTCCTTGTTCTGCTCCGTCAGGCTGCAGCACCAAATCTTGCATTAAGTTTATTTCTCTACACAGCTGCTGCAGCATTATTATTAGCTCTGCTTTGTCCTCTGATCAAAACTAATGAAGACTTTATCTGTCTGTTAGAACTGGTTTGTTTGTTATATGATCAGCTGGATAATTACACAGTGAGGGTAGTTTTCTGTTAAATGTCTGTGTTTTTCCTTATATGGCTCTGCAGCGTTTACAGCAGGGTTCAGTGGGTGGAGGATGGTGATAATGACACATTCACTCGTCTGAGGGTAGAGTTTACCGGCTGGCTGTTGAGGACATCGGGTCTGACACTGTTTAGAAATGGAGATCATAAAATAACTGCACTGTGCTGTTTCTTAAAGTTTGTGCTCACGCTGGATGAACACTCTTTTATTCCCACTGCAAAACACATTTTAAACCAGGCTAGATAAGCAATGTTTTTAAAATGCTGTGCATGTGTGTTTTTACCTATTTAGGGTACTTTTAGCTATTTATGACCTAATGTGAATGTTGTCATGTTACTGAGCCTCAACAAAAGGTCATTTTCTGTCACAATATGATAGACAATAAAGTTTTTTGAATCTTTGAATGTTGAAGTGTGGGAAATCTAGCAGTTCTGGTTTCCTGCTCACTCGTTCAAAAGCTGGTCTTCCCACCCCGATGACCCGGTATGATGACATCATCATCAACATCATATTGTTTTGGATTTATTATAGATTCTGACACGTGCAGTCATCCGTCTCCAAACTTACTTTGAACTAAAAGAGGAAGCTGGACAGTTTGAAAACCCACATGCAAACTAAACAGGTCAGCGCGTAACTTTGAACCCTGAACCCTGACTGTGAGGCAACAGGGCGAACCGCTGCAAAGCCTCAAAATGATAACATGACTTCTTTAAATAAGTAGCATGAAGGGCTTGATTCCCTTTGTTGAAATGAAATCCTCAGTCAGTGGAGCTGATGTTCAAAATGCTTCAGATGGAAATCATTCTGACATAATGGGAACAAGATAGTACAACAAACAGTGTGATTATATTTACATATCATAAGGAGTAATAAATGTCAGATGGTTTGATTTTATAGAATCACATTTCAATACTTAGTATTCCACAAGCAGCTAAACACACACACACACACACACACACACACACACACACATCGACTGGATTATCTATCCCCACCAAAGGCATGAATGTTTCCAACACATCATCAGAAGAATAACAGAGAGATTTCTTTTCCCACTCCTGTTGTGTCTGAATTGTCGACTTTTTTTCTTCCCCTCAGGGGGTGTGAAGTAAAGGTCGGGAGGAGGGAGGGGGGAGAGTGTTGTGAGAGGAAGACGGAGGAAGATAAAAGTAGGACAAAGTGAAGTGAGGACGGTGTGTGTGAGATGGATTTTTAGTGGGACAGAGAGGGAGGAGAAGGTCGCTCAGTTTTTCAAGAGCTCGAGATAAAATGTGTTAAAAGTGGGGGGGGGGGGGGGGGGTGGGTGTCTCTGTCTGGCTCTGCTGTAGACCACTCGTCTCTTTCATCTGCTTCCATGGATGTGTCTGTGTGGCTCAGCGAGAAAGTGGATGGTGATTAAAGTGGAGCAGTTGGAGTGTGGTCACAGTTTTCATACGAGGGGACGAGTACAACAGAGAAACACACACACCGTCCATCTGGGAGACATGTAGACATACTGCACACACGCACACACACACACACACACACACACACTCACTCACTCTGTTGCTCTATTTTG